>NW_027104240.1:110291-190308 GCF_902728285.1 Clytia hemisphaerica | reverse complement strand
TGTACTTACTTGGACTACAGAAACCACAGAATCGTGCACAATTTGCTTTCATAAATGCTTTCTCAACACTATCCAGAGAATTACACGAATGGAACATGCAATTGCGACTGGTGTCTTTACAAGCTGAAAACAAAATAACGATAAAAACACTTTTCATTTCAAACTTGGCGTAAATAGAAAAAATTGAATATGGGGTTGGAAGTTAATAACATTTTTTTGAAATTTACCCCCGAACATTGTGACTTTTGACCCCGGACACCATGTCTAACCCCCCACCCCCCGGGACAAGCATTAGTTTGACCACCTGGACACTCAAAATTACACTCAAATAGAGCAAAATTACCCCCAAACAGAGCATATTTACCCCCGGACAAGGCAAATTTTGTAGATTTTTCACTACCCCCCGGACATACTATCCACCCCCCAATAATCTCAATTCAGGTGAAAAAATGTTGTTGTCCTAGGCCCTCCACTTTCAAAATCAAGGTGCATGTCAGGCAAATAACTTATTTTATATGTAAAGACTGGTTGGTAATTAAATATCGAAGCCCTGCCACTTCACATTCGATATTTGAATTGTTTTTCATTTATGATACTCACCTAGGGTAACAACAACAAGTGTTACAAATATGATCAAAAAACGCATCTTGGAGGTATTTAGTAAAAACTTAATATTCTCTGGATTAATGTTTAGTGAACTATGCCTTGGTGTTGTTCGTTTTATACGCTACGTTTTTTTTCTTCATAAGAACAAACTATATAAGAACATACGGCTTCGATGGCAAAAATTTTAAGAACAAGCGAAGAACATTAAAGGCTTTGCAGACTCCGAAACAGCCAATTTCTTAGGAAGATGGTCAAAAATACATCAAAAATGGTGAAAATAAGAATATGTTAAGAACAATTTTAGGTTTGAAACTCAAAAAGTTAAGAACATCCGAAGGCTCCAAAAATGTTGGATGTTATCTAATAAAAAAAATGTGTTTGATACTGTATTACATGAATAAATACACCTGTTTAAATAAGCCCATTTAAAAACCACGGTCGACTTTAATTAGTTAAATACTTTAGGTGCTAAGCACGGAGACAATAATAAACATGGGTTTCCATTATACCACGAGTTAGTATTGTAGCACTAAATGTAACAACACCTTAAACCCTTTTATGAGGTTGATAAACATGAAGGATCTAATCAGAAAAAATTGTGCTTCAAATAAATTTACATCTTACTATTTCATACATTTTATTCTAAACTTTGATAAACTTCCTTTAATTATGAACGTGAAAACCTACAATACATGCCCGTTGAAATATAATGTCTAGGCTGAAACGGCCAAAAATGACCAAAAGTGACCTACTTCAGCTTGCTGTAATTATCTAAATAAGATACGAATAATTTGAACACAGATTTGAAATTAGTAAAGCTCAAGGCTCTAAAAAGTCTAATGTCATAATTTTTGAAAACAAAAAAAACTTTCTCGTTTTTTCACCTTCATTTTTCTTTTTCAAAAATTTTTAATCTATTAGATCAACTCTATGGAAATATCTTTCCAACGGTGTACAGCTTTTGAATAAAGCATAAATGCATGTTGATAGATTGTTAAAAAGGTGAAGTGTCCAGGCAGACTTTTAGACAGTTTAGTTATTAGCTCGGTACAAAAATTCTCATTCTGAAGCAATAGATTATATTCTTGAATAAGTGCAACGCCCGGGGGGTACTGCCCTTGTCGACCGACGGGGGTGCTCCTCTGAGGTTCGAAAAATGGACCCTACGTGGGACTCGAAATTTGCGAAAAAAGTGACCCTGAATGGGACTGAAATTCCAAAATTTTCTCAAATTTTCTACTTCTTTCCCAAATTTTCCAAAAATAGGCACCCTACGAGGGACTGATTTTTCTATTTTGGTGTTTTTGCGACCCTACCTGGGACTCGTGGAGGTTAAAAAAGGTACCCTGACCAGCGGAGCATCCCTGTAACCCATCATGCCCTAGTACCCCCCCCCCCCGGGTGCAACGTTCCAAGACAATCTTTTGTTTAGCTGCATCAAATAATAGAAATACAGCAGACTTAATCCCATAACTGATCATCAATTCTAATTCTACGCATTATATGACCAAGTTCTCTTACGGAGCCATGGCCTTTAATGTGAATACGTGCCACACAGAGTAATCAGGATCTGTTTGAAGATTACGGCAGAATACTAGTGATGATCTTTAAAAAAAGGGATTAATAAAACAATATCTGTAAAAGAAATCATTTTTTTTAATTTGTGCCTGCACCTGCTTTAAAGGGAAATAAAAATACTTGTGAAATTTGTAAACAAACTGTACGCAGTGGATACATAATCAAAACAAATGTCACATGTCAAAATAAAAAATCAAACGAAATATGGCTAATTTTGATTGGCTAATTGTTA
Source organism: Clytia hemisphaerica (assembly GCF_902728285.1). Taxonomy (NCBI): domain Eukaryota; kingdom Metazoa; phylum Cnidaria; class Hydrozoa; order Leptothecata; family Clytiidae; genus Clytia; species Clytia hemisphaerica. Next base: position 187,892 of record NW_027104240.1, on the reverse strand, counting down.
TACAAGTTTGTTTTGGACACGTGATTTTAATTGTTCTCTTTAATGACACGTGGTTCGCGCAATGTTTAATACTAGTTTAAAAAAATCAAAAACAAGAATCCTAAAATGCAACTTTTACAAAATGCCACACGACGATTTAGGCCTCAATATCGTTAGGTTTATAATGTCTTTGCTCCGACAACCATAACCTTCCCAATGCTTAAAGCTTTCCAATGGTTTTTCAATAACATCTTCACTTGATTCGAGTATAATTCGAATATTCTTCTTCCTGACTGAATATTCCTTACAAAAGCTTCACAATGTTGTCTTGAAGTTTTTATATTCTTCACGTGCATCAGTTATACCAGGCCAAATCGATATAGATTTTTCAATAACGTTTTCACTGTTTTTGAAATGGAATCTTATTAATTTACTTTTTGTCAAGACCAGTTCACTGTAAGAATCGAGATTGTAATCCTGAGCAGTTTTGTTATTCTCTAATTCTAATGTCTCGTTGCCAAGGTGGAGTTTGTAGCAATCCAGTGGTCTAGGATCGAGTTTATATTTCTTGATATTTTCTTGTAGATTCTGACCGAATGGCCTAATGCTAAGTCGTGGGTTATGTTCTTCTAGGAATTTGAGTTTGATAATAGCAACAGTGTCAGAGATTTGAATGGTAACAGGTGCATACAAATTAATATGATATGTATATCTTATTTTGACATCAAAAGGCTGGTCTAAATTGGTGATCAACAAATTAAATATAAATTCTTTTTCTGAATCAACTTTCAAGAAAATACTGGAAATATGTTCAAGGTCATTATCGATTGAATCTCCTTGAAACATCAAGGTTTGTCTGTATATCGGTATATTTTGTCTTTCACGGATATATCTTTTGACGTCTACCACTGAGTCAATGTGAGGAATATCGGTTAGAGTGTCCTCCATAGTTAAGGAACGAATCTTGAGTGGACCAATGTATTTAATTCCAAATTTTTGACATGTATGATTAAAATGAGAGTCTCCATCGCAATATGCCATTACGTATATTGCAGTGCTATCATTATTATTATTATTATAAGATCCGTAATATCTTGAGAATTCATTGGATAAAGCATCATTTCTTTTATAAAACAAGATAAGATTTTTAGATGGGATTCCAATCTTACCCGTCTGGCACACAACGTTGTTTCAACGTTCATATAACGTTATATGGACGTTGTGAACGTTAGACAAACGTCAAAACAACGTTGTGTGCCAGCTGGGTACGTTCAATGTTACCTTTCACATTATCAGCCTGATGCTGGGCAGCAGACATGTAAAATACAAAACGATTGGTCCCAAAAGCTTTTACTTTGATTATTGATTGACCAAAATTGTTAACTTCCTTCTCCAAAGTCACATTCTCGTTAGCAGAATTCAACAACTCAAATGCTTTAGCATAACAAAGGTATATTACGACTTCCCCATGTTTATGAAATCTTGTATTATCTTTTAAAGGTGTCACCGAATCTCTTTCTCCAAAAAACAGCATTTCTTTTGCTGGTACACCATTAAAAAGATTTTCTGTCTCAATCTCTCTTTTAATTGATAGGATACCACCAGGAGGGTTTTTTGTTTGGTAGATTATAACATTAATTGAAGAAAAGTAAGGATGAACTTTTAAATGAACTGATCTTTCCATGTCAAGATCGAAAAAAAACACAAAACAACTAACAACAACAACAACGCCTTCCGAACAAGGAATGCGTATGAAGATTTTAATTATTATGAAAGTAAAACATGCGATTCACTGACCTTTATATATACTCAATCAGTGCCGACCAAGCTAAATATTATAAAAAAAGAGTGTACTGGCGGAGAGAGCGCTAGATCTAGTTTCGATGAAGCGCCGTTTGTCGTTAGACAAAGTTTCAAACATTAAATTGGCTTCTTTGCGGGTACCAATTTAAAAAAAACTCCGATCAAAGATGGCGGATATGGCTTGGTCCAGTGATATATAAAGGTCAGTGATGTCGTTTCATTATTCTCCAAGGAAACATTAATTAACGTCAAACAAAAAGCTACATTAAGTTAGCAAACATGCCTCGTTAATTTGTCATTTAGAGAATTTTGGCCAGTACACTCTTTTTTTATAAGAATATAAGGACCAGAAAATTTTTGATGAGGCTCGGCTGTTCTTATTTTTTTGGCACTTTTAGCCTCAAATTGCTCTTATCATCTTCTTAAGGGTGAAATTGAGGTATTTTAGGCTTTTCCTACTTTTCCATCCCTGAATTGCTTGAAATTGAGTAATTTCAGGCTTAGCATTCTTCTTAGATTGTTCTTATTTTTTGGCGATTTTCAACCTCATTGTTCTTATAAGATGAGGAGGCACTCTTCGCTAACGAAAGATATTCAGATGAGATTGATTATTTGAAGTAATAAAAATGACGCGTTCTTTAGAAAAATTAATAAAATTGTTTTATATCTGGTTAACGACCAACCAAATCAAAAAAGAGCTTGTAAAAACTCCATCTCGTCCCAAAATATTTGACAGTAATCTTGATTTTTTGCGAATTGTGTCGCTTTTGGCTTTCCGGTCAAATTAGTGTTTCGTGATGTTTGTTATCCGGAAGCGGTAGAATTAAACAGAAGCTGTTGATAGAATTATAGAATAAATTATTAAGAGGTAAGTAACAACTTCGTCCCCATGACCATTTGCTTTCAAATCTTTTTCATATAAGATGGCCCAAATCATTCTTATGAAAAAGGTGTTTTTTTATTTCATAATTGGATATTCAATCTTAACTTTTTGAGAAAAATCATCTTAAAATATTACAGTATTCTTACGGTGTTCTTAGGTTAGCATAGAAATTGATTTTAAATTTAAAATATGATATAAGGGGGCAGACCCTTAGGATTCGTAGCATCTTTTGTCGGATGCAACCTACCTACGCAAAGCAGATAGGATTTTGAAACTTATTTGAGCCCTGCGAATTAGGCCCCCCAAAAAACTCCCAACCCCAAAAAATAGTTGATTAAGTTGATTTGAACGAAAATGATTGATACCATCGGATAGTAGAGCATGATATTTTGAGCAAAAAAGTATACTACAACAAGTCTTGTACTCAAACATTATAAAGAAATACAGGCTTTTAAAGTTCAAAATTCTCCTCAGGCTTAGTACGATTAACGTCAAAATTTTCGCTAAAACATAACCGATTTCACCGATTTTGTGAGCCAACTCCACGTGATATGTATTTTCAGGGCACATGATCAATTTTTTGCCACCTGCTGGTATGGCGTACAGTTTAAACATCGGCCCAAAATTTCCCTTGTCTAAACCAGCCCTGGTTAAGCTAAGGGTTGGAAAATGCTATTGACTTGAAATTTTGACAAGTGTTAGGTATTGAGTGATTATGCTGAATTTCGGAAAAAAGGGAAATTCCCACGAAATCTTATAGCTACAAACGATTTGGAAGCGCCCTAATTTAGGTTGGAAGGGTGGAGTTTTAAATCTGAGTTTCAACGCTAGACCACAAAAGTTCAAGAATGGTCCAATAAGGCTCAGAATATAGCCTAGAAGTCTATAAAACCCTCCCGAATTGAAATATTTGACTACATTCAACATAATAGCCTAAAAGTGGCTTTCTCGCTCGAACTTCAGATTTCGAAAAACTAGAAAATGGCAAAAATTCTCATTATATTTCGACACAGTTTGTAGCGCTTGCGAAAATTTCAATTCAAAAGCTCATAGTTCCTGAGTTCCGGCACGGGGCAATATGTATTTTACGTACCAACTCCGTAGTTGATTTTAATCGTTAATCCGGTTGCAGATAGCCCTAGCCGTGCAGGGATGCAATGCCAACCTGATTATAACTTGGTTGAAGGTAAGTTTTGTTTATATTTATCGGAGGATGAGCCTCTTGAAATTTTGCCAAAACCCGGAGAATCCTATCTGATCTTCATCTCTTCATTTCTTTGAAAAGTAATGTGATTTTGGTCAGATTCCTACAATCCGTCCTTACAAGGTTACATTTCAGAGAAAGCAAACCCAGCTGGCACACAGCGTTGTTTCGACGTTTATTTAACATTCACAACATCCATATAACGTTAGATGAACTTTGAAACAACGTTGTGTGCCAGCTGGGAAGGTCAAGTTAACCAAGAAACCTACAGAAACATTTTATTAGTCAAAATTTGAGACTTCCCCTAAGTTTTGAATTATCTTTATTCTTATAGCTTGTTATCAGTGTAAGATGTAATACGTTGCGGCCTATTGAATCTGCTTAAAAAGTGCTTGACAGTTTAGGCCACGATCTCGAATGCAGCCTCATTATGTTTTTCCACAAGATTGTTATTTATTGATTTTCATTGGCTGGTGAGTCTGCACCCTTTCCACTGAGACAGGGCTATCAATTGTATTAGCCCCTTAGGCCACACCTATTTGTAAAAAGTATCAGAGACATATAGGCGTAGTCCTTGATTCCCGTCTGGGAGGTCAGGGTTCGATTCTCACTCGGTGCTATGATTCACTTGGCATGTGAATGTACCTTCGCCCGGGTCGACCCATGCCTTGCGATGGGAAATGGGTACCATCACTCTGATAAAAGAGTATGGGGAGTGCGCTAGGCATTGCATGTGGTATTGTGACGATACTCATAGGTTCAACACCTGCGAAGATGTATGTCCTCCCGTGTAGTTCGAGTATCGTCATCTATACACCAATAACTCTGTCGTGTCGCGAGCGCAGGGTTAGTAGTGTCTTAAGCGTGGTAATTTCCCTATTATAGGGTAGGTATCACAGATATCTGTAAAGCCCGAAGGGCTAGATAGGCAACTTTAATCTTTCTCCAGCAAAAAAAAGCGAGGTAAAAATTTGACTTTTTAAATTTCGTGCCGATGGATAGGATCTAGCATTTTAATTGTTTTCAGAGCGCGAGATAAAAAAAGTAGGCGGCAAACGCTATTTCACACCTCTCAAACCGGTGAAATTGCATATTTTAGTCACGTGACTTTGGTAGGAAATCCTTCCAAAGGCTTCACTTTTCGATAGAGGCCGCAAATCTAGCCCTTCGGGCTTTACAGATCTGTGGTAGGTATCCATCCAGGGATAGAGCCCATTCCGGATGATTCGGAGGGTTGACTTCTCTTCTCATCAGAGACATAATAGCTTTTTCACAATAAAAAATCAAATGTAAAAAAGAAAAGATACACTATAGAAAAAAAGCTTTTATGAATATCTTACATTGTATTTCCTAGCATAGTATATCAGTCTCTCGAGTATCATTCAAAAGTTCTCGTGTAAACGAGCATCTAGACTTATTGGAGACATCCAAAAACAATTTCATATCGTCGAACAGTTTCACGTTGCCTGGTAACATCTTATTTTCCACTAAAGCCTTGTTTACACTATGTCTTTGATTCTTGTTTTCTTGGTTCCTGTTGATTATTCGTTGTGTTTTTGGTCGGAATTCTCTGAGTCCTTTTTTCTTCGGATAAATTGTTTTCCCATTTATCATGTATTTGTAGTTTCTATGTATCGGGATTTGAAGCATTGAGGATCCGATTTCGGAATCCGGTGAGACGTGTAGCGATTCGCTTGACGGCGGCGTTATGACAACGTTGATTAAGCCGCTTTTGTGTTCCGCTACGAATAAGCGTTTACATATTGGCTTCACGTTCTTAAACATGTTCTTATAACCACGGCTGAAATCACCACGAAATTTACCATAAATGAATGGGTTAATTCCAGCTTGTAAGACTACTAATAGATTGCCGGTGCAGTGGACGATTAGGTACGTGTCCTTATCCATTTCAACTTTGAAATGACTTAAGAAAAACATAATATGTTGCATACCCGAACAAAAAGTAAATACTAACACGATCGCTACCGTCATGTTCGCCATACGTTGGTTCTGTTTTTTAAACGTTCGATTTTTTACTTTAAATTTGATAGTGTAAACAAGGACTAATTGAAGGATAAAAATACAGACCAGCGGGATAGCAAAAGTTAATACGAAAGATGCCAGCCAATAATAAAAATGCCAGTAGTGTGGGTTCCATTGTTCGCCACAGAAGAATGTTCCATCGCCGAACGGTAATAAACGTATGACGAAAAATAACGGTAAGTTTAAGATAATAGATAACGTCCACGTCCCTGTGATTAAGATCTTAGCTGATTTTCGGGAACTGGATCTCCATTTGAATGGCTTTAAAAGACCGTAAGCTCTGTCGATCGAGATACAAAGAAGAGTCGCTATTGTTGTTACAAGTCCTGTCGGAATCACCCCATACGATACGCGACATAGATTAATCCCATTGGTCCATCGTAAATCGTCGTTAATTGTCGTGATTTGTGTCGGGACGAAAAATAACAGGATCGTGAGGTCACAGATGCATAAATTAAAGGTGTAATAATGAATCGAACGTCGCATAGCTTTACGACTTACGATAACCAGGATTGTTAGGATGTTCCCGATAAGACCAATGATGAAGATCCCGATATTCAATAAAGAGAAAATTAGAATCATATTTGAAGTCATTAGTTCCACTTTTGGGAAGCCTCCAGGACCGTCTTGAACATTATTATTCGGTGACAATGTTGTATTGATCATAATGGCACCCTGTATAGTAGTATTTGTCATTTTGGTGTCCAATGGTTAAGCATTTGAAGATCTTGATAACGATGTTAGGAGGTTGTAGCTTTTTTTCGTTTTTTTTGTATTTTTTGTGCTTCTTGGATCTGTAAAATAAAGATTGAAGTAATGATTGATAATTTTCATGTATTTGGCGAGTCCAATTTAATTTGTTGCTTTACGGGCCAAGCTATCTAAAAAAGAGGGTCGGTAGGTCGACGAAATAAAATCTGCTAAAAAGGCAGCAAAAACTACTTTCTCTTGGAAAAAATGCAAAAATAGAACGTAAAAAAGCACAAAAATTCGAATTCGTGGATGAAATAAAAAATTGAGCACAAAATTCTCAAAACATTGGAAAAACTACCAAAATTTTGAAAATTTGGCAATTTGTAAGGCAATGAAAATGAAAATGTACTACCAAAATCAATTTTATTATTATTTCGATTTTCGGAATATCAGGGTCGGTCAGGCCCGTAAGACAACTACCTTATCGGCCCTTTTTACAACGGCCCTTATCGGTGTTATTTTTGGGCTTGTGGCGTAATAAGGGCCGGCGCTATAAGGGCCGGCGTAAAAGGGGCCAAGATTTTACAATTTTAACCTAAAAGCGGCGTTAATTTTTTATCATTATTTCCCAATTTAAAGGATTTTAGGTATGGTTCGAAGACGAAAATTATCCATTGTTTTGTTCAATATTTAAAACTTCAGTGAAATATTTGATATATTTAAAAATCAGTGATTTTCGATGAAATTTTCAACAGTTTTCTACTGAAAAATGACATTTTAATTTAATGTAAATTTTAGTCGTTATTTACTAACTTTGAAGCATAAGTAACCATTTTTACAAATTTTGGCATTATTAACTGCCCTAAATGGCGTAAGCCCTAAATTTGGCTGTGGCGTAATAAGGGTCGGCGTTAAAGGGGCCGGTGTTAAATTAGGACCGGCATAAAAAGGGCCGATAAGGTAATCAAATTGGTCTCACCTTACATGTAAAAGTAAAAGTAAAAGTAAAAGTAAAATGAAAAGCTACGATATTTCAATAATTCGTTGGAAAACAAACTCGAACTCAGTCCCTTAGTTCACTTTTGACACCGTCGCTATATCAGAATTACCGTCGTTTTTTATAAGTTTTCCATTTCCGCACTAAGATTCCTTTGCCTCTTTACTAGCGGAAAAAACTAGGTAGTTGAAAAATGAGCTTCGGAAAGTTAAACAGTTTCGTTAGTAAACACAAGATTTTCCGTACCATTAGAACTAAACCCTTTCCAATCTAATGCCGGTTATCCCAGGAAGAACAGCGGAAAGGTTTCGGAAAAGTGACAAGAATCTTAGTGCGGAAATGGAAAACTTATAAAAAACGACGGTAATTCTGATATAGCGGTCACGGAAGTTTGTATCATACATCCACCAGTAAAATCAAAAAGTAAAGAAAGTTTCCACATATTGTTTTTTTTTTTTGTAAAATAACGAAGGTACCACAATGAATCTTTTTGTAAATTCTAAGTGTTAAAAAAAATAATCCAACAATTTATAGTTATGAAAGTTATGTAATACACCTTTTCGATCGTAGTCGTGCGGTCAGGCGCGTGCCACTTTATTATTTAATTCACCTCCCTAGATTCGATCCAATCCTTTTTTGCACTTTTTTCTTTTGTCTTCAGGCGCAAAAAAAAAGACTGGGACGGTTTTAGGGTGATAAAACGGACAAAAAATGCCCGCACGGCCATTGGCGGTGACGGTCGAAAAGTTGTACATCTAGCTGCATAATCTCTACTCCTTTAAGATTAAAAAGCGCCTGTCTAGTTTATATTTTGATACAGTAAACTGTCTGATCCTAAGCGATATGTGTAACATTTTGATAGAGAAAACCCTCAACATTATTTTCTTACCAACTAAGAGATTTCAATCTCCAAAACAGACACATATTATCAACCCCATAAATTATTGATATGAACATCTATTATTGGTATATCTTAATCCAGGTTATGCACAGTGCTCCCTTTTTAAATACATTAATTAATTCAATCGCTTATCCCTAGGGAATCTATTCAAAAATATTCCAAGTTTAGCCTTTCATCTTATTATAGATCTGTAGCTTAATGTGAAGTTTCTCTGACAATTTTTTCAAAACAAAATTTTTTTAAAGAGTCGCATATGCTATGTGCAACCCATTAGCATAGCTAATACCCATTTTCTTCTTAGAAGATATGTATGTCCGGGAGGGGGATGAGGGGTATGTGCGGACGGCACCTCCAAAATCCGACTCTTAGAGAGACTTTTTTGAAAGGTTTTCTTCGATTTTTGAAAAATTTCCTACTACAATTTTTTCACTCTAAATAAAAAAAATTTCCTAAAAATCGTGAATGTTCCGACCCTTAGAGAGACTGATTTTAATTTTTCTGATTTTTGCGATCCTTGGAGAGACTTTGAAAGGTGAAAAACCCGACCCTTACTTTCTGCACATACCCAGCACCCATTTTTGCCTAAGTATCCCCCGTATGCTAGACAAAAAAAAGGTCAAGCTTGCAATGTACTTGACCAAGCAACTTCGTTTGCCTTTCTAAAGGATTTCTAATGCCCTTCGATTTCTGACTTATATAAAAGTGTCTTTTCTTCCTGACTGACTATTAAGTATAATATAAATATCAATACTTTAAGACTGCAACCCTTCTCACAGACCCACTGGGAACCATTCCCACTGGAAAAATTGTCCAAAATATTGTCCCCGCTGGAAAATTATACTCTAATTTTTATCCCCGTTGAAAATAATCAGATAAGCAAATCCCACTGCAAAATACTGAATTTTTTGGATAAAAAAACAATGGAATGCAAATCCCCATCCGTGAAAAACATGACAATATCAATCCCAAATAAGTTTTGGTCAGTTATTTTTAACCCCACGGCTGATAAAATCCCAACGGGTCTATGAGAAAGGGGTATATTTGTATAGTGGAGTGGGAATTACGCATAAGTACGTGTTTGTTGATATAAAACAATGGATTCAGATCTGACGTGTATTTAAAACTACACATTGCCAGCTTTCCTAAAAAGGTCTTTCTCTGGGTTTCTGTTAAGTTTGGGCTCCGCTCCATTCGCGACACACCTCCTTCTCACAGACCCACTAGGAACCCTTCCCACTGGAAAAATTGGCCAAAATATCGTCTCTAGTGGAAAATTATACTCTAATTGTTGTCCCCGCTGAAAATAATCAAATAAACCAATCTTCCCTGCATGATGTTATGATATTTTTCCCATCCCCATTGAATTTTCTGACTTTAAAACAAAAGTATTTAAATCCCCAGCCATAAAGAATATGGGAATATTAATACCATCGAGTTGCAGTCCATTATTTTTACCCCCACTGGCTGAAAAAATCCTACTGGGTCTGTCACAACCTAATCTCCAAGCAGATTCTAATTACTCAACGCTACGCACTCCAAGATAAAACAGAAAGACGTGTTAAATTCTTCCGATAGGTATCATATCTAAAACGATATCCACAAGAAATAAGTCCAAGTTGGGTTCCAGTTCTCGAACACCAAACACAAACTTCCACCATCAAGGATTAATAGTTTCCATTATCCAAAGATGTTTGGAACACTTGTATATATACATCCCACTGAAAACATTTATCAAACAAAATCAAAACCCTTTCGAAATAGAAAGAATATGTATAGTGTGTTGATATGATAAACTTAGAAGCAAAACAGCATGTCGAAGTTTATTGCTAATTGGCCTGTCCTTTTTATACGTCATGTCTGTCTATAAATTATCATTTGATGAGAGAAAAAGAGATGAAAATACCAACAAATTTATCATGCTACTCTGCTAAATAGATTATTAGTGATTAATACTACAATCTCGGTCAAAATATATTGAGAATTTTGGTTAATTCCTCGTTTTTAGCAATTTAAAGTTCGGGTGAGAAAGTCGCTATTGGGCCAATTGATATATTTATTCGAGTATTTCAATTCGGGAGGGGTTTAAAAACTTTCAGGCTATATTCTGAGCCCTATCGGATTAAGTCTAGTGTTAAAACTCAGAGTTAAAACTCTACCCTTCCAACCAAATTTAGAGCGCTTCCAAATCGTTTGTGGTTATAAGATTTCACAAATATTATGACTTTCATTGTACAGTCGAGTCTCTATAACTCGATCACTCACGGGAAAATCCATATTTCTTCAAGTCTAGACAATCTCGAGTTATAGAGTTTATAAGGCATTGTTAAACCGAAGGGATAAGGGAGTGGTCACAAAGTATCTACTAAAGGGGGTGGAGGATTTTTTCCAAAACTCGGAAAAGATTTTCGCATCCCCCCCTAGTCTAAAAATGTCTCGAACCCCCAAACAAGCCGAAAAACCTTTGCACCCTCCCCCCTAGAAAAAATCTTAAATCCCCCCCTCCTCCTCGTGCAATCCTTGCTTTGTTCATAAGTTGGATGAAAGTTGCTGAAATGTGAAATTGGATTTCAAACATCGATTCCTGAACTTTACAAAAGGCTCTGATAAATGGTTAAATAAGACTTCATTTGTGAATCAATATGATGGGATGTCAAAAGAATTTCGCATCCCCCCTAAGGATGGCAAAAAATTTCAAACCCCCTCCCCCCCCCCTAGGTTAGGAAAGATTTTTTGCACCCTCCCCTGAAATCCTCCATCCCGCTCTAGTAGATACTTTATGACCACTCCCTAAGAAAACTCGTCTGAGTTAAGGCGACAATCGAGCTATGTAAATTGGCTCTTCCAGAAAAAAAATTGAATTTGGGGGGGGGGTGGAGGATATGACATTTTTTGGAAATTTACCCCCTTCCCGGACATTATGAATTTTGACCCCCCGGACAACGGATTCTACCCCCCGGATAAGCATCAGTTGACCCCCGGACATTAAAAATCACCCCTAAATCAGAGCAATTTTGCCTCTAAAATAAGGCAAATTTTGCTGATTTTCGCTACCTCCCGGACAAAATATCCAATATATCCTCCACCCCCTGTACAAAAATTTTCTGGAAGAGCTCACTCCACTGTATTTACATGTTACACAGACTATGCCCCTATAATTCGAATACTTCAAAGCTTAAACCTTCAGTTACACTTAACTCTCGAAACTCTGCTATTGGAACTACTAAACATACTGCAGCTCCCCTTAGGTCTTACAAAATACTCCAATATTTTTCAAATCAAAGAAATACTAGCCTTTGGATGTTTTTAACTTTTTGAGTTTTAAGCCTAAAAATGTTTTAACATGTTCTTATTTTCACCATTTTTTGAGTATTTTTGTCCTTTTTCCCTAAGAAATTGTGTGTTTTAGAGTCCACGAAGCCTTAAAATGTTCCTAACTTGTTCTGGCCATCGAAGCCTTATGCTCTTATATAGTTTATTCTTATAAAAAGACGTGTACTGTAGCTCCCTTAGGTCTTATAAAATACTCAAATATTTTTCAAATCAAAGAAATACAATGGCCAATGCCTCTCGAAGGAGCTGTTCAAAATGGAGACGAGCTATATGGCTCTTAAAAATCTTTCAATTTCAAACCTTAAAAATATTCTTAGTAATTTTAAAGAAGAGCAAGGAAATTCTTTTGATGGATGGCTTGGATATATTTTCCCTTCAAAATTCTAAAAAACCCGAAAAAGTGGAAGGAAAGAATACTAAAATTGTAAAATTCTTAAAACTGAACAGAACAATTGAATCAAATTTTTGAGGCTCCGTATGAATCGCAAATAAAATTTTGTAATTCGAGCCTTTAAGCCTGAAAAAAGAATTCTTATAAAAAACTGTGTTACCAGTTTTTAGATATTTTTTTCAAGGAGTGACTAAATCCCTTTAAACTTTCACAAAACTTTTTAATTTCTCTCAGTTTTAACAAAAAGGGCCTAAAATTTTAAAATTAATGTTTATGCAAGCATACCTTAGCGAATGGGAAAAAGAAAGTACTCTCTCAGATTGCTTTGTACTTCTTTTATCGAAGTATATTTGGTCCCTAAATATCGAATTTGGAAAAGAAAAGAATGAAAAAACGTGTCTTTCACGGTCAAAATGAATCATGGGTACCGCGCCCAAATGATGGCTTCCCATTGGTTGAACGCAAAAACATCCAACAATAGACAATAGAAAAATGCGTCAAAAAAGAATTGGGACGGTTTTAGTGGGATAAAGCGGACAAAAAAATGCCCGCGCGACTGCGGTCGAAAAGGTGTATACTGAAAGAAAATTGTAAAAATGACGTCATTTTTCTTGGTGAACTTGTTACCATAGGGAAGTGAAGAAGAAAATTTATCGAGATTACTTGTCATGTGTTTATGAAACTAACACCTCTATTAGCAATAACTTGAAACCCCGTTTTCAAAACAAATAGATGTTAGTTTTGAATCATGGTTTCCTTGCCTAAAATGTTTTTTTTCATGTTTTGGAATGAATCTTGAGTACTTACTTTGTATAGATATTGATTGAGTAGCTACGATGATGCAAATTCAATAAATTCTTAAATCTTGTTTATTGAAATGACTCGATTACTTTTGAAGTTGACCATCGTCTTACTTGCATTTGAAACGGGTAAGCAAGAACATTATTCGAAGTATGCACCCCCTTCTCACAGTCACAGACCCGGTAGGATTTTTTCAGTCAATGGGGATAAAAATGACGGACTAAAACTCGATTGGGATTCATATTCCCATGTTTTTCATGGCTGGGGATTTCAATATTTTGGCCAATTTTTCCAGTGGGAAGGGGTTCCAGTGGATCTGTGAAAAGGGGGTGTAAGTATGTCAGAAATACATTGCTGAAATTTATACTTTTTCCTAAAAGTATTAAAGGCCGGGGGGAGGGGGTCTTTAGCCAAAGATTTTGTGAAATCTGGCCTTTTATCATCGACTGGCTCAAAAGTTCCTTTAGACGGAAGACTCTTGCCCGTTAAGACTCTCTTACGCCTGGGCTGTACCCGTTTTTACAAGATTATTCTTATTCTCTCTTCGCGTCTAAACTATTCGAGACAGCGTCCTTATCTAGAACTGTTGAGGTTGTCTAACACCCCTGCTGTGACCTTGAGAATCGTCATTCTAGGCCTTCAGGCCTTAAATGTTTTCTTGTAACGATTACTAACATCCTATTTCCTAACTAACAAATAATTAAAGGTTTTGTTTTTAAATAAGAGTGATATCGTTTGCTTACCCATCAATTTTAATTTACAAGCTTTTTCACGCACGTATGTGGAGCAAGATTGGTCAGAAAGAGTAAAAAAACATTTTTTCGCTTATATCAGCATAATATACGGGAGGCAGACACTTTCCTTATATGAAATATGTGTCTGATATGAAACGGGAACACTTATGTAAAAATAAAACCTTTAAAATAAAATAATAATTATCCACCTTCCAAGGAGTAGACTTTAGCATTTTCAAAATTCAAAACACATGCCACTTTTGATGTCGTTGGTCCTGTATCGCCAAGATTTTTGAGAATAATAAGTTGTCCTACAGTTCCTCTCTTTTTTATAGGTTTATTTTATAGTGTTCCCGTTTCATATCAGACACATATTTCATATCACACATATGTTTTATATCGGGACAGTGTCTGCCTATTGTTATTACACTGAATTAACCAAAAGAAATGTCTTTCCTTTCCACATCTGTGTCAATCCAATGCGAAAAAGCTTGTGAATTAAAATAGATGAGTAGGCAAACGATATCACTCTTATTTAAAATCAAATCCTTTAAGCTCGACATGGTCTAAAATCGCCTTACATATAAGTGGTCGAAAATATGGTACATTGTAATAAACTTGAGCACACAATTTCGAAATAGTTCTCTACCATATGATGACTAAAGCTTAAGGCAGCAATGAAAATAAACGGAAGTTTGCTTCTGATACCCCCTCACAGTATAATGAAACCCGTGTTTTTATTTGTATTTTTAGTTTCGCTGTCGTTAAAGAAAGGCATAGTAATACCTGGTAGTAAGTGACTTAAAAACGAATTTATTGTAAATGTTGTTGCCAATAAAAATGACTGTCTACATTCTATGTATGTATAAAACGTCTCGCTAGGCTGAATAAATGTATTTAAAGTACTTTGATATTTAAAAAAAAGATATCCTCTAGTTTAAAACTTGAGGTAATGCTTCTTTAAATTTGATAGTTTTATAACAATCAGCTTTTATAGCCGAAATACCCTTTTCGGAAAGTGTAAAAAACACGTACAAAGGAGTATCAATAATTAGGCAATTCTAGGTGTTTGCTTTATGAAATGTTTTAGTGACTTTCAAAAACTGTACTTTAAATTTTGATAACATTCTCTAATTGAAAAATGTATACCTTATCGGAAAAACAGAGTTGATGGGAAGTGATCAAAATCTTTTGACAGAACTTTCCATTACTCGCCCTATAAGACTTTTTAATGGAAATTTCACACTCAAACTCATAAAAAATAGAAGTTCCCTTTTGGGTAGAATACCTTCAAGAGGGACTTCAATGAGAACTGACTAATTTGAAATCTTTTTTTGTGGAAATGTAAGGTGACAGGTGATAATTTCCCCCACCGCTATCTGAAAACTACATATATTTTCTTTTCAGTCACAGCATGCGGTTCGGCTGAGCTACATAACAAATATAGACGTTTTCACAAATCAACGCCGGACGTTGATGGAAGCAACGAGTTGGTCAAACTCTCTCAACAATGTGCAAGTCAAATTATTCAAACTGGAAAAAGCACGTGTGACCATGAGGATTCTTATGGAATCAATATTGCAATACTTCCCTCTGTTTCTCGGACTTCACACTTAGAAGAACTTATGGCAGCATGGTAAATTTTTTAGAATCATGAAATATTTGCCATCACGGGAAACTTATAGCGAATACTGCACATGATTAAATACACGGGGTACTGGTAACCACTGAGTTTGAAGCCCCAGGGGCTAGAGAGGAATCTTCAACCCTTCTCAAGCAAGAAAAAGTGAAGTTTGCCCCGTATTTAGAATTCTTGTTTGAAAAACACACGGGTCACGTGTTCTGAATGGGAAATAAGTGACTTTATTTGTGGACTAGCAAACTAGTCTGTTAATTACTTATGTCAGAGGGCGGGAACATAAAGGCGGTGGGCGATTGCTAGAATAAGAGCTGCGTAGGAACAAGCAAAAGTTGGTGAGAGGCTGCTGGTTAACAGCTTTCAGCCATCCGCCGACAAAATTTCACGCTCACTTTTTCCGCGTGATACCGTTCCAGTGCGGCTGCTGTGCCAGATCTTTTCATTTCTTTTCATTTCTCATCATGTTGATAACAAGGACTTCAAGTATTCGGGCTTTCTTTTTTAGGTATTCCGAATTGGATTCAATCAAATTTAACAGTAAAGGTTACGAAAATTTACATTACAACGCTTCTACCATTGCAAACGCTACTCAGGTAAGAATCTTCGTTTTAAAAGGCGGAAATAATTAAAGGCGAAATTGACGAATTTTGCCAGGGTAAGTCAAGTTTTAGCTCTTGCTAAAATTCAAAAAATTACTGCCCCGCATAATTTAACAGTAATACACCTTTTCGACCGTAGTCGCGCAGTAGGGCGCGTGCCACTTTATTATTTAATTTACCACCCTAAACTCGATCCAATCCTTTTTTTACATTTTTTTCTATTGTCTTTATGTGCGAAAAAAAGGCTGGGACGGTTTTAGGGTGGTAAAACGGACAGAAAGATGCCCGCGCAGCAATTGGTGGCTACGGTTGAACAGGTGTATAGTGCTTCTTGATATCGAAATAAACTTTTGCCCCCTTCTAAATAATAGATGATATTGTCATCCGCAGAGGTAGTAAACGGGGAAAATTAAAGATGTGCAGATTTAACAAACAGCAAGATAGTAGTTAGAGAAAATTGCCGCGATAGAGTTTCGAAGAATAGCCGTCAATTCTATCGCTGCGGAAGGGAAGCCCATGTTTGATTTTTTTTTTCGGTTAAATAATGACACTGTCTTAAACTTTAGCATGGTCTACCATTCTAGAAAAAGACCATACCCCTCCCCGTACTACGAAACCTTTTCTGTGTTTCACGTTATCGCTAAACCGACCTTTTATCCAGTTTCAGCCACAGATTTATAAAGCCCGAGGGGCTAAATGTCATGCTTTAATCTCTTCCAAGCAAAAAATAAAAAAATATTCTTGCTATTGTTTTCGAAAGCCCGCGAAGCTTCTGATTGGTGGCGCTGAAATTCTATTGTAATGTCATGTGACCTAGATAGGATTTCCTACCTACGACTTTGCACTTTTCATCTAGCTCTTCGGGCTTTATACATTTGTGGTTTCAGCGTACTTTGCAATAAAAAAGTCAGTAGAAAATAAAAAGAATCTTCCATTCAAAGTCTACTCTTTATTAGAAAAGCTAGAAAAAGCGTCATTATTCGAAACTCTCACAAACCTTGTTTTCTTGCGTTTGCAAAAAACATAGATATGAAACTTGGGGCAAAAAGGGGGAGTTCTAACCGCGTTTACAATCTGTTCCTTTTTGTATCCCGTTTCTTGGTTTTCTGGGTTTTAGTTTAAATAAAAATTATGTTTAAGTTTCTTCATTCCAAATATTTGACTTAGCCATAAAAGTGACCAGCGACAGACTTCTCTATTCCCTAATCAAGTATATCAAGCAAGCATATAAAGTGAAGTAACTTAAGAAGCTTAAACTTTTCATCATGTCTGGTCACAGACTTGTTAGAGGGATGAAGTTGGCGCTCTCTTATTCGACGTCCTACTATTCCAATACGCTCCATTATTCGACAATATTGAAAGTCATCGTCAACAAGTAACTCTCATAAAACGACGTTCTACTATTAGATACGCTCTTTAAATAAAATGATGACTATTTCGGATGAAAATTTACTCCTTTAGTTTAGATCAGAATTTCATTTTCTATATAAAACTTTTTCCTTCCTCCTTTCAATAATAAAACTCAAATGTTTGTCTCGGAAGACTCTTGGCGAATCGATATCTTCTTTTACTTAGTAAACTTTGCCGCGCCTTTCTTGAGAAAAAATATTTTTCTATGTTTATCAAATTTCATAAAATTTAAAATAATTAATCATAAAGAATTATCATATTTATTAAAATTGTTTCTCGCGTGTTAGTAAATTACCCCCTCGGCGTATTTAACTCTTCTAAATTATTAACTCCCCACTTTTAATATAACGAGTTCCTCCCTGTTATTAGGAAGGAGATATTCCTTTGACAGGGCCGGCGAAACTAGGGGGGCCGGGGGGGCCATGGCCCCCACACTTTTTTGCTAAGAAAGGCCCGTCGGCGCCATTGAGTTTCAAGCCGAAGGCTAGAGGTCAATCTCCTTGGTAGGATTTGAAGCCAACAAATCCTACCAAAGTTGAGCGGCCTTGAGCGACCCGCCTGGTTTTTACACAAATGACAGATTGAAACTAAAATTTACCGCTTAATTTTGAGAAATATATCAGTCGAAAACAAAGGAATTGCTAGATTCAATCCGTCATCAAAAATACGGCGCATATTTTAAGGCTTCAATTTTTCTTGCCTGAGAAAGGTTAGAGATTGACCTCTAGCCCTTCGGGCTTGAAACTCAATGGTCGGCGCCAACCATGGTGGCGCCTCCTTAGACACTTACTATTTGGCCCCTCCACTTTCAAAATTGATTCGCCGGCCCTGTTTGAGACCTTTTATAAGAACAGGTGCATTTTGGGTGAGACTCGCCTATTCTAATCTTTTCGTGATGTTAAGGTTTTAATGTTTTTAAAATGTTCTTGATAATCTTTTCACACTATTTGCCAACCTCGTGCCCAGAGTCACTTGCACCACTTTTTGATTTTATTGATTTGATGAACGTGTAGAGTCTACTTATGGCTGAACTTTGCTTTGCTTTTTGATAATTTTTTATGACGCTCAGTCCAGTGAAGTAGACCAGGAGCGTTTGGCAAGGTAGCCATTTCGAGAAAAAAATGTTAAAAATCCAAATAACACTAAAACTACTTGGAGTTGAAAGATATAAGAAAACTTAGTAAACTAAGGGACTTGGTTTGAGAGTGTGATTGTCTTAAAAGGGGCTTTTAATCAGCATTTCTCTTTGTGATTTCTGAAATCTGAGGCTCAAGTTGTTCTTCATTTGCTCTTACGTTTTGGCCAGATTTAAGCCTTGTTTTCTTATAAAAAACCGTGTTTACCATACTGTTCGTATAAAAACGAACTCTCTCAACACTCAGTTCCAAACCTTTTTATTATCCACCCACTGACTGAATGAGTGCAAATTTGTATAATGCGAATCGCTACAGGCTTCCTAATAAACACTTCAGAAAATCTGAATTTACAATTTAAAAATATCATGGTGGATGAATTTTTTTATGAAATCTTTGAATTTTGTAAGAAATTTCTGTGTGAATTTAACAGTTTTTCAGTGTTTGTGATTATATCTATTTTAAGTATTAAAAACTCAATAATTTAGGCCCGCATTGGATTTGGAAGCTTTGCCATGCTGATATTATAAACCTCACGTTTACTTTGTAAGAAATAATCACCGAAAGGTATATCACAGAATTTTCGATTTGATTCTTACAAAGTAATGCTTAAGTTACGCCAGAATTAAACGCCCACGACTTAATTTCCACCGCAAAATGAGGTTAAGCATACCAGGATAATCACGACGGAAGAAAAATGTAATAGGCTAGTGAAAATATGAAATTTGATTGGTTGAAACTCACTAACCTGTTAAAATTTCGTTAGTCGTCGTGATTTTACCGTTTTACTTAACTTCACTATAGAACGTTATCGTAATACTTGCGCTAATGCGGGGCTACCCTAGCATTACCTATTAGTTTTTAATGGCTTTTTCTCGCTGTTTTACCCTATTACGCACTCATGATTTAACAATTCTATGATTTTTTTTAATTTTGTTTCTTAGATTATTTGGCGATCCACCCAAAAGGTTGGGTGCTCGGGCGTGACACACCCAGGGCGTCATCAATCATCAGTTTATGTTTGTTTTTATTCACCACGTGGCAATTATTTTGATAAACCGACTGATATCATACTCAACCTCAAACCGAGAATCACACCCATTGAAGCCAAAACTAAATTCGGTAAGACAACATTTGAATTTTCTAGAGATTATTACGGCTAGTTTCGTTTGTATCTATAAGATTAGTGTCCATATGGAAACGAAATTTCGCACATAAAATCGCCTCATAACAAGTCAAAAGTAAAAGAGAAGAAGAAGAGTTTTTTAATACATCTAACAGGTCATAAGTTCCAGGGCACTTCTACCCCTTCCTCATCCCGGGTTGGATCCCTCTAAATCGGAATCAAGATCATTCCTGATTGGAAAGTGCTAGGAGCTTGTGCTCTTTTATGCACTTTTAAAGAGAGACTAAAGAGAGACTAAACCTACCCAAAAACAAAGAAAGTATTTTTGGCGTATTCCCAAAAGTAGCACCTTCATCTTATTGGTCTCTTTAACCCGGGGGTCCCAAAGAAAACGCTGATCCAGCCTTGAGATTACACTAACTTACCTTACCAGGTCGAGCTTGCTCGGCTTGCGATGACACGTTCTCTCCACTGTTGCTGATGTCCCATAGCATTTGGAAGGTCTTTCTTTAAGCAGCTTGCATCATCTCTCAGTTGGTCGATGTAGGTTTCGTTTGGTCTGCCCTGCGGTATTTTTCCATAAAGGGGCTCGCAAAGTATTACCTCCGAGGATTGCACGTTTTTGCTAAACCAACAGTGGCCAGCAAAACGTAGACGCTGTTCTCGAATCGCTGATGTAACGCGAGATATCTTACGATAAAGCTCGATATTAGTAAGGTGATCTTTCCAGGATTTATTTAACGCTACTTTCACAATCTTGTATAATCCCCATCGGCTCGATATCTTGGACATTGAATTCTACACTGGGAAGAAATGGGGCCGTAGTAAGACAATAGGGCCGTAATTTACGCCGAAACCTATAAAAATTCTTTGAACCACCTGATGACGTTCAAATTTGACGTCAAAAACATATTGTATTTTATTTTCTAACGTTATCTCATTTCACTGAAGATTGGTGCCTGAGCACCATGAAACTCCAAGTTTGAAACAAAGATATTGTATTATAGAAATTCTTACATATGCTTCAAAACAAGGTCCTTTAAACCGTCTCATTTAAAGCCGAACTTTGGTCCGTTGCGGCCCCAACATCAATTAGGGCGTGCGTAAAATATTCTTTTTGTTGGATGGATAGTGAGCCTTAATAGAACGACTTTGTAAAGTTACTCCTGAGCCATTTTCAAAAGGCTTGATTTATTGTTCATAAAATTGAAGATTTTCTTAACCGAAGGTAAGAAACAGAAGGTAAGTAAAGGGAAATTAATCTTTTCTACAGATAGGGAAGAAAAAAAAAGATGGTGACAAAATCGGAAGTCGTATGATAATACACATTGACAAAACCAATGGATTTTGATAAGAGATATTTTTCCCCGCAACTCTTGTCACGAAATTTAGTTTCTCGAAATATTTTCAGGTCAAGACAACTTTGGAGGAATATTTCGAAGAAGGAAAAAAATCATAGCCTAACCGCCATCTTTCTATAAGTAGCAAATATTCCCTGCGTCAAAGACACGGTTGGGCCGCCAACCACTGGAAAATTTGGTCGAAATTTGGTCGCCGGTGGAAAAAATACCCTACAATTTTAGCCTCATTGGGAAATTAACTTTCATTTCAACCCCATTTGAAATTTCAATTTAAACAATTGCACTCCAAAACCGTCCCCAATGGATTTTTCGAGCTTAGAACAATAGAATTTCTGTTAAGTGGTCCGGCGTAATTTGGCAGGCTTCATATTTTGGCTTTACTTGAGGTGGTAGCAAATAAATGCCACTATAATCCAGACCCTTTTTGGAGAAAAACAAACAGAAAACCATGTCCAATAGACCAATTTCTTTCAAATTTTCGACGTATTTTAATGTTTTTATTATAGTTTCATAAACTTTGATTGGGTTTTAGAGTAATTTTATTCTTTTGCTGTTTTCATTTAATTTTTTAAAACGAAAGTGAAAAAATTCCAATATGGCGACTTTTTTATATTATTTTTATTTCGTTTTTTATATTATAGTGCTCTGAAATATTTTTCATCATCAAGGTTTTATTGGAATTGAAGCGTTGATTGGGAAATTAAAAAGCAAAATATGAATTAGTGGGGGCCCCTTCGTGTGCATACTCAAAGCAAATTAACTTGATTCTAAGGAAAAAAGACTTCCTCCCAGTTCTTCTAGAAAACAAAAATCATTCTTTTCTCGCGAGCTTCCATCGGTGATTTTCGGCTATTCAACTGTCGCATCAAGGAACAAATTTCAGGCCCGGTGGAATAACCTTAAAAGTGGGGAGGCTGAAGGCTCAAAATGAGATCAAGTTTTCTAGGAATTTGAGAAAAAAATCTCATTTGGTCAAAGTTGGAGAGGCTAAATTCTCCCCAGTCTCCCCGCTTCCGCCGGGGCTGAATTTTCGATTCTCAAAATCAAATGATAGTTATTGTATGATTGTGAATTATATTAATTGATGGCAAAAATAATTTTTACTATTCTTTTCGAAAAATTTGTTTTTCATCTTCCAGAGGAATGCAAGGACGACTACCCAGAAGAGTGCAAAGCCATCGAGCGCCGAAAAGCGGAACATGTCTGCCATTTTGATTTGGTTGGATTCAAAGGAAAAGTCAACGAGTATTGTCGAAAAACATGTGGACTTTGTTCTTGAAATGTTTTTTTTAAAAGATTATCTAATTTTAAAACATGACTTTTGTGACAAAACCTCGGGCAAAACCTGGACCATTTATTTGAATCTGGGACACTTTCGAACGGTGTGTTTTATTTTTAATTTCGCTTTCGACCAAAATATTGTTAATAACAAAGCTTTTGAAAGTTTCATTTGAATTTTTAGTTTCGTTCTCGTGAAATTATTTCATCGGATAGATTTTCCCGAATCCCGAATGCCATCATCCCCATTGGAAAACTACATTAAATTATTATCCCGAATAAAAAAGACACTTTAAAAACTTAAAAATGCAATCAAAATTTTAGAGACGCAGTTCATTCTTTCATTTTTTCCGAATTTACAATAAAGTTTCCGCAAGATTCCTAAGACGAAGTGCTATCTTAAATTAATTTGTTGTTTCAATTAGGAATGAGAAATAGAACAAATTACAGGGGAGCTTTATCGATAAAAAAATGGGATTCCTTGGAGTTTTTACAAGATGCTTAACTGATTTGTTATTTTTAAACAATAGGGATGAAGCGTTCTTTAGAAAAAGTAATAAAATCGTTTGTCTCAACATTTAACGACCAACAGAGTCATCCAAGAACTTGTAAAAACTCCAGCTTGACCCAAAAAATATATATGGAGTAATATTCACAATCGGGTAAGTTATTTAAAGAGGGTGATATAGGGAAATTATATTTGAAGAAAAAATTATACAGTTATTGTTGAATATTAGCTTCTCGTATTGTCATTGGGTATATAAAAAGAAAAGCATTCTTAATATTTACCTCAAAAAGTTTTATCAAGCAAATCCGTGATATTAAGGATAAGAGATTCCTCATGAGTGATTTAGTCGGAGCTAGTCATTTTCATAGATAAACATAAAGCACTTGAGAGAGGGAATACAATATAATGTAAGATGGATTTAAAGAATATTTTGGACGTGTCCTTATGTATTTTGATTTTCATTATCGGTGTTCCTGGTAATTGCTTGATCTTTTGTTTCTATTTGACAAGAAGTTCGTTATCCAAAATGAGCACGTATCATTTCTTCATTCTGCAATTAGCTTTATCAGACTTCATCATTTGTATTGGACTTCCTGTGGTTGAAGTGAATGATTCGTTTGCTGAAACAATTTCCCCTGGCAGTAATGGTAAATATTATTTTTTCGGCAAGTTCATATGCGAGCATTTTGTTGATACACCGTATCATATCTCACCTGCTGTTTCAGCATGGATGTTAGTAGCTTTGTCTTTTGAACGCTATTGGAAAATTGTTAACCCGTTTAAAAGACAAATGAATAAAAAAGTGGCGGCTGTTATTGCGGCGCTAGTCTGGTGCACTGCTTATTGTGCAATGTTGCCGCTTTCGTTGCGATTTAAGTATGATGAAGATACTCAAACTTGTGAGAATAATAGAGAAGATTTTTTTGCAGAATTCTATCATTCATGTGTTCAAAGTTTATGCGTTGAATGCATTTTCCCGTCATTGGCTATTGGCTTCTTGTACAAAAAAACTAAAGACCATCTTATGGGACAAGAAAATGATCCAAATACACCAGACCCTTTAAATGAAGAAACGCGGAAACGTCGAATCAAAGCAGTGCAGACTATCAAATGGCTGTATTGTTTGTTTCTAGCCACTATGCTTCCGGGTAGAATCGTCCACGTTGTTCGATCGGTCATATTGAAGAATCTTACCGAGTACGATCTAGCTCTTGTGGTTTTCATAATGGTTTTTGAAAAGTACATTTATTGCAACAACACTATTAACGTTTTCATTTACGCCTGGAAGAATCGTGATTTTCGAAATGTTCTTAAAGTGAAGCTAAGGTTTTGAAATTATCATGCATACATACTGTATTCATACTGTTAAAAAAAGTTGAATTGAATCTACCTTTACCAAGGAAGGAAACAAATCGAATAAACTTCTCCAAGAAGGACAATAAAAATATTTTTCTTAGAATATACAAAATCGATGGTTCTGTTCTGCTTCAGCCTCTTTCTCTAATAACTTCGACATGGTCTAAAACCACCTATGGGGATGTAATTAAAAAATAATGAAGCGAAGTTTATTTATTTACAGTCTAAATAAAGCGAGAAAATTGAGAGATATTAAAGAGTATATATGTATATATGAGAATGAGAAAAAAAAATAAAAATAGAGATATATGTAATAGATCAGACGTTATAGTAAAAGAATTAAAAATATCTTTCAATGTCAAGGTTCATGATATATTGTTTGATATCGGAATCAGTGATCCGTTTTTGTTAAATCGGAATAGATCATCGGATTAGATAAACAGACAAAAAATGTCTTGACCGTCGTTGTCGGAAGAGAGTGGGGATAGGTGAAAAGGCAGTAATGTCTTCTTCTAACTCCTGCGAATGTTTTTAGTTTAGGAATTTTTTTCCCTTATTTCTATTTTTAGCAACATTACCGTGTACAATTTTTATATCTCTTTATCAATGCAAATACTACTACGAAAAAAAAAAATAATACTGTGATTTGATTGGCCGAAAAGTATTTAGAAAAAGATGGCTATCGAAAGTGGACTGAATTTTACTCACGGCAGACATCCTCATCGTACTTTTTGACCCGCATTTTCAAAATCCGATTAGACGGGGGTTCTGTTATTATCAGTTAGGTAGGGTCAGGGTTGCTAGTAACGGCTTGTCACTGTGCCGGGTGCATACTCGGCGCCTTGGGCCCCGCAGGGCTGCTAGTAACGGCTCAAATTCCAGTCAGGTTAAAAAAGGGGTACTTTTACCCATATTATGATAACATTACCCCCGTTTTTTTGTCATTCCATAAGTATTTACAAATTCTGAATTCTGCTGTGCGAGTGTGGCTCAACGGGAAGCGCGCTGGGTTTCTGATCAAAGATTCTTTCATTTGGTAGGTTCGAATCCCGGTCGGGCCGATGTTTGGAGAAAGTTTGAAGAAGTATCAAATTCATAGAAAAGTTAGTAGAAATCAGAAAACAAGTCTTAGAAGGTCAGAAAATAGAAAAGGAGATAGAGAGATAGGAATAGGAAAAACAGAAGGGGGATATGAGGAGGTCTGCCGTGAGTAAGATTCAAGTGGACTAGCTGACTGTGTAGCAAATACTGGCAAATCTCAGTGAAAAATTGATCATTCACTGCAAAAAATCATTTCTTGTTAGAAGAAAAAAAATAACGAGTTAAGTAAAAACTTACTTAAGATGAGAAATATTTTCTATTCCGATAGGTAAGAAAAATTTTCTTAAAATTCTTTTAAAGATAATTTTTCTTATACCATTAAGAAAATTTTTCTTATGTCAAGTATTTTTTACTTAACTTTATAAATAAATATTTTCTTGTGATGAGAAAATATCTTCTTTAATTTTCTTAAATCAAGAAAAAGTTCACATAAATTATCGGTAATAGAATACGCTACTATTTATAAGAAAAAGGAAATATTACTATAAGAAATATTTTTATAAATTGTTAGAGCACCAGATAAAGTAGCTGGAAGACCTGGAATTTTATACACAACATAAATAGATTTTCATGGATAGTCACTCACTTTTCACTCTATCATACAGCTGAGCTTATAAAATATTTATGGCTGGTACTAAAAACAGCACTGGTTAAAGCACTTGAAAGTAGACCACATCCATGAATTTTACTAAATACCACTGACTCGTTCTTTCCCATTTTTACCTTCATACAGCTAAGCGAAAATCGTTATGGCTGGTACTAAAAACAGCACCGTTTAAAGTACTTGAGAGTAGACCACATCCATGAATTTTCCTGAATACGCTGACTCGTTCTTTCCCATTTTTACCTTCATACAGCTAAGCGAAAATCATTATGGCTGGTACTAAAAACAGCACCGTTTAAAGTACTTGAGAGTAGACCACATCCATGAATTTTACTAAATACCACTGACTCGTTCTTTCCCATTTTTACCTTCATACAGCTAAGCGAAAATCGTTATGGCTGGTACTAAAAACAGCACCGTTTAAAGTACTTGAGAGTAGACCACATCCATGAATTTTCCTGAATACGCTGTCTCATTCTTTCCCATTTTTACCTTCATACAGCTAAGCGAAAATCGTTATGGCTGGTACTACAAACAGCACTGGTTAAAGTACTTGAGAGTAGACCACATCCATGAATTTTCCTGGATACGCTGTCTCATTCTTTCCCATTTTTACCTTCATACAGCTAAGCGAAAATCGTTATGGCTGGTACTACAAACAGCACCGTTTAAAGTCCTTGAGAGTAGACCACATCCATGAATTTTCCTGAATACGCTGTCTCATTCTTTCCCATTTTTACCTTCATACAGCTAAGCGAAAATCGTTATGGCTGGTACTACAAACAGCACTGGTTAAAGTACTTGAGAGTAGACCACATCCATGAATTTTCCTGAATACGCTGACTCATTCTTTCCCATTTTTACCTTCATACAGCTAAGCGAAAATCGTTATGGCTGGTACTACAAACAGCACTGGTTAAAGTACTTGAGAGTAGACCACATCCATGAATTTTCCTGAATACGCTGACTCATTCTTTCCCATTTTTACCTTCATACAGCTAAGCGAAAATCGTTATGGCTGGTACTACAAACAGCACCGTTTAAAGTACTTGAGAGTAGACCACATCCATGAATTTTCCTGGATACGCTGTCTCATTCTTTCCCATTTTTACCTTCATACAGCTAAGCGAAAATCGTTATGGCTGGTACTACAAACAGCACCGTTTTAAAGTACTTGAGAGTAGACCACATCAATCCATGAATTTTCCTGAATACGCTGACTCATTCTTTCCCATTTTTACCTTCATACAGCTAAGCGAAAATCGTTATGGCTGGTACTACAAACAGCACTGGTTAAAGTACTTGAGAGTAGACCACATCCATGAATTTTCCTGGATACGCTGTCTCATTCTTTCCCATTTTTACCTTCATACAGCTAAGCGAAAATCGTTATGGCTGGTACTACAAACAGCACTGGTTAAAGTACTTGAGAGTAGACCACATCCATGAATTTTCCTGAATACGCTGACTCATTCTTTCCCATTTTTACCTTCATACAGCTAAGCGAAAATCGTTATGGCTGGTACTACAAACAGCACTGGTTAAAGTACTTGAGAGTAGACCACATCCATGAATTTTCCTGAATACGCTGTCTTACTTATTCCTTTCCATTTCCTTCAATAAAATTTGCTTAAAGATTTGCTTTACATGTATCAGTTTATAACTGTGGTATGTTATAGCTTTACAGGCAAAAAAGCAATAAATAAACGATAAAGTAACAATGAAAGAAAAATACTTATCTTTTAAGTTTTTGAAGACACGTCTTCTCGCACCGCGTGCTTTTTTGAAAATTAAAATTTTACACTCAACAAATCTATATCTTCTCATAGCATTTTGGTACTATCTTTTCGTCAATTTCCAGAGAAACATTTTTTCAAATGTTTATTCGAAAGATAAAAGAAATATGTTAATGGGAGTAAAAGCCTATTGTTAAAAAATACGCTTGCTATTGATTTTCGCCCTTTTTAAGAAAATTTAAGAAAATTAATATTGTAATTTTCTTAACATAAGAAAAATATTGACAAAATCTTTACAGTAAGATTATTTTTCTTGAGCGAAGAATTCAGTATTTCGACTTTTGAAAATTCTAAGAAAATGAAAAACATTGAAATGGCGTTTTCTTGTATTAAGACTTAATTCCTTATTAGGAGTTTAACTTTCTTGCTATAAGATGTGTGACTTTCTTTAAGAAATGATTTTTTGCAGTGTTTTCATCCTTATTCATGATGTTTTGGACATGATTTATGAGAAGTTTGATGGTGCGTTGTACGTTGTACTGTCTGACTGTATACTGAATTCAAATACGTGTGTTTCTCATGATTTTATGCTGTAAAAATGATCTATTTTGGACTTTTGGTCATTTTTCATGATGATATAATTGGTGGTTGTCCCTTTTGGATTTTCAAACTTGACAATGAAACTTTCAAACACACAGCCATTGATACACAGTATTTTTTGTGGTGTTATGTATGGCTGAAAATGATCCTGTTTTGGACTTTGTTATTGTCGTATTCATCATCGGCTGGCGACCGTTCCTTTTGATTTTTCAAACCCGACACAGATTTTTTACTAACATATCACTATGAGAATTCAGTAAAGGATACTAAAACACAATTCCTGTGTAAATTTGAACAAGATCGGAGAAATTTTCACAGTATTATGGCTGAAAATGATCGTTTTGGACTTTGTCGTAATTTCGTCGCGGCTGGCGACCATTCCTTTTCATTTTTCAAACCCGACACAGATTTTTTACAAACATATCACTATGAGAATTCAGTAAAGGATACTAAAACACAATTCCTGTGTAAGTTTGAACAAGATTGGAGAAATTTTCACAGTATTATGGCTGAAAATGATCGTTTTTGGACTTTGTCGTAATTTCGTCGCGGCTGGCGACCGTTCCTTTTGATTTTTCAAACCCGACACAGATTTTTTACAAACATATCACTATGAGAATTCAGTAAAGGATACTAAAACAAAGAAATTTTCACAGTGTTATAACTAAAAATGATATTTTTTGGACTTTGTCGTAATTTCTCTTAATAGTTTTACACGCTGACTTCACTGTGAAATTCGTTATAGGCGATGTAGTCCGTACCATTAACAGCATCGTCGGTGTGAAACAAGGTGATATTTTGGGACCGCTATTGTTTACCTTTTACATTACCGCAATGATTGAAACCTGGAAGTTATCCTGTGGTATACCGTCTTGCATATTTCGGAGTAAGAGTGATTTTGTAATGACCGGTCGTAGAACAACCACGAAAGGAGAAGATTTCGAGCTTCCAGACTCGGAATATGCAGACGATACGGCTTTGTTATTTGAGAGTCGAGATCATATCCAACAGGGAGCTACTTCAATAACCGTCCACTTTGATCGTTTCGGAATGGAAATTCATACCGGTGCAATAAATCCCAAGTCAGACTCCAAAACGGAGATATTGTTCTGTGCAAAACCGATATTCATGTATGACAACCCTGAAACCCTTGATAATGTCGACTTATCTGATGTAATTATTGATGAAAAGCGTTATTTGCCCATTGTTGACGAGTTTTGTTACCTTGGTAGTATAGTTACCAACGATTGTACCGATGAAAAGGATGTGGATACCCGTATTGCCAAAGCAAGTGGTGCTTTTGGAATGTTGAGAAAATGTTTGTTTGCATCATCTGATATTACCAATAAGGCCAAAGGATCAATATTTCGTTCGTTAATCTTACCAATTCTTCTTTATGGTAGTGAATGTTGGTGCATGACGGAATCTTTATTGAGAAAGATTCGTAGCTTTTACCATGGTTGTATACGTAGTATGTGCCGAGTAAATCGAAAGCACACATTTCTACATAGAATCTCAACTGATGAGCTTCTTGAACGTGTTGGGCTCGAATCTATCGAAACGTATATTTATAGACAGCAATTGAGGTGGATTGGTCACGTGAGTAGGATGGACTGGGATCGTCTTCCTCGGAAAATGCTTTCCTCATGGGTAGTATCGAAACGACCCAGGGGATGTCCTAAGATGACGTATGGTCGTTCAATTCGAAAATGTATGTCTAAATGTGGTATAAATGTTGATAATTGGTTTGTTATGGCTGGAAATCGTTTGGAATGGAATGCAATAATTAGAAACTTGTCTATATAATTTTTTTTTTTTTTTTTTTTTTTTTTTTTTTTTTTTTTTTTCTTCTAGTTAGATTACCCTTTTTTTTTTTTTTTTTCTACTTTAGTATGTTTCATTTTTCATCTTAGTTATATACTTTTTGTGGTCACTTTAGCTTTAGGAGGTGCTGTGATCCTCACCTTTTGGTGAGGCCTATCCCCTTGCATGGGAAGGCATCTGTCTGTCTGTCTGTCTGTCTGTCATTGGCTGGGGCGACCGTTCCTTTTGAACATTTTTCAAACCCGAAACAGGTTTTTTCCAAATATAACACTATTTATTACATAAACACTATTGTACCATTTTATTTGGTTTATCCTACTCTTCTCCAAGTATTATCCTAATAGCAGAAAAAATAATGCTTAGCTAAAAACCCGTGGCTTAATGGGATAAACTTTCACGGGGATTAAATTTCGCTGATTTCGCCGATTTGGGTGTCGTCCGTGAAATTAAGTCTCAATGGAAATTTGGAAAGGCCTCATCCGCGAAATATTTCTAAAAAAAACTCAAAATTTGTCAAACAAATACTTTTTGAATGTTTACTGGCATCAAAGAGTGCTAATAATGTGTATTTAAACAACCAAAATGCACGATTTGACAGTTAAGTCACAAAATCGTGAAAATATTGCCACCCAATAATGCCACCCGCGAAATTAAGTCCCCGCAAAATTTTTAAATTTTGCGGGTAGGCCCAATCGCGAAATTAAATCCTCGCGAAAGTTTTTCCCATTAACGAAATTTTATCCGGACACAGCCGGACAATCAAATCAACGGCGCATCATGGCTTCGCTCTTGGCAAGTTTAGAAAAAAATAAATTTATAAGAACTTGGAAATATTGACTTCTAAATGTTTATCTCCTTTAGCTCCAATTTTGAACTTTTTAGTTGAGGATGAGTGGGCGGGGGATGGGCTTGGTGATTTAAGCAAGAAAGTGCATGTGTAATCACTTAGAAGAGCTAAACTTCCAGCTGGTTTATTTATTCGTTAAGATTATTTCTCATACTCGCTCTGCAATAGATTTATTGCTTTGCTTTCTGATCTGTTCTGATTAGTAGTTTGTGGGCAACGTTCGAACACAACTAACTCAACAAGCTCATCTTTCACATCTTTTAATCTCTAAAGCCGGAGCTTCCAGCGCAGCTGGTTTATTAGGTATTCATTGCCTACTAAATCTTTCAGCAAGGTTCATGAAAAACTGATCAAGCAGAAAGATATTCACCGAAATATTCCAAATTCATTTGCTTGGTTTTCATTAAAAATTAATTTCCGAAAAATTTATCAGAAAAATTTTATAAAAACAACGAGGCTCAAAAATGCCAAAAATATGAACAAGGTAGAAACCCTCAGCCTGGAA
This sequence comes from Clytia hemisphaerica, assembly GCF_902728285.1. Lineage (NCBI taxonomy): Eukaryota > Metazoa > Cnidaria > Hydrozoa > Leptothecata > Clytiidae > Clytia > Clytia hemisphaerica. Next base: position 156,506 of record NW_027104240.1, on the reverse strand, counting down.
TAGGGTATCAAGCCAGAATAAAATCCAGATTTGGCCTAAGAATTAGAACAGGATAAGAACAATTTGAGGCTAAAAGTACCTTAAGGGAACTAATTTTGGCGGATTTGGCGAATTTAGACGAAATTCGCCAAAATTAGTTCCCGCCAAAGTTAAATATTTTGCTCACTCGCCAAAATAAGTTCCCACCAAATACCATTCGTTTTGCCTATTTGGTTCATTGAGAGTTTCTATAACGAGGAAACAACAATAGACGAAAACGAACAAAAGATTAAAGAAAGAATTGAAAATGTCTTAACAATGTTTGATGCATTTGAGGCATTACCTCAGTTGACATTCCAGCTCGGTATTATGCTGGGAGAAAAAGGTTACTGTTCGTATCTTCGGCTTTTTACAGTGTTATCATCGCTTTTCACTGGTGCTTGGAAACTGACCAAATTGATTGACATGAAATCAATAGTATTAAAAGTTTTGATGATTTTCATAAATTTTTCTTGGCTTTTACCTGGAACTGTGACTCTTGGATTACTTGCTAATGAGAGAAGAATATATGTTTTCTATTTTGAAGGTGTTAAATTTTTGGTTATAGTGGTCTTCAATGTGATTTATCTTTGTAGATCGAATGCTGTGAAGAAAAAATGGTCAGAATGGTTGAAAAGTATCCTTTGCAGCGTTTATGTACCTTTCTACATGTTTTCAAGAATTGGTGCATACATCATTTTAATTCTGACTTCTTTGAACATCGTTAACACTCTATTCTATATTCCCCTCTACAAGTACAGTGTCCTACTATTTGAAGGGGCACATAATTTCACTGGTGTTCACAAAAATACAACGACATCGCAACCTGTACAGGTGATCACTTTCGACAATGACAACACTCTGGTAGATTTGGCCTCATTGTACAATAATGGGAGGATAGTAATGGTTGTTTTGATGTTTTTGATAACGATTTTCAGTTTGGTTGTCATTTCAAAATGTTGTTATCGTTGCAGCCACGAGCCTTATCTTGATATCAGAAATGAGATGAACAATGCTGATGAAATTCCCGATGAAAACGAGACTGGTTCTGTGAATGCAAGTCAACCTTGGTAAAACTCATTGATTGTGATAATATGATCTTGGACTAACTTCTAAAATGGAAACTAATCAAAAGAATTTGAAAAATCTGAATAAGTTTGAGTTTATCGATCCACTGACAATCAGATATCATATTGAAAGTTAGGCTTGGATTACGAAATTTATGCTTTGTTATGTTTCAAGAGATTATTCTTCTTTCATCGGGAAAGCTGGAGGATGTTTTCTCCACTGTTACCCCCAGCTGACTCATAATTATTTAACGTAGTTCCCATACAAAGTATGAATGCCCTTGTTATCTTTGGTGTAAGCCTGGGTAGGCACTTACACAAATTTGAGTACTGGTTAGGGTCTTTTTTTAGGCTCTGAAGATATCTGACAGGGTCCCGAGTTTACTAATTTTCAATCAAAATGTTTGGCATGAAAAAAATGAATTTTGCCTGAGGTGGTACCATTCGCAGAAAATCCGCCATTATGGATACTCAGATGAGAAATCAACGTGGCACAGACAAAAGCTTAAAATATTCTAAATATGAGAATAATATACTTCCCGCCTCGTACCCGTCTATTAACTGAGATTTATCTGATATTCCGATGGTGTATTGGCGGCCGCCCACGCTAAAGCTCTGAAGGAGCGGGCTAATATCAATGTTAAAATTTTCCCGACCTTCAGAGCTTTAGCGTGTCGGAAGAAAATTTCTACATCGAGTACCAGATAAAACTGAGATTGGAGATCGTAGAAAGAAGCGAAAATCAAAATCGAAATGCTTGTAATCAGATTTTCAACGTTTTTGGCGAAAATGAATGAAGAATAAATAGAAAAAAATAAAAATTGTAAAAAAATTATCTAATTGTCTAAAGATTGTCAATATTAGCGGCGTTTTGGGTTAAAAGGGAAAAGTAGATGCTCATATTATAAGGTTCAGTCACATGCTCTGGTTTATTTAGCAAAACAGTTCGATGAAAATACCTTTTTTTTCATACAATTCATCTAGTAATTGATTCCTCCCATTTTTTATTAATACAGTAAGCTCCACGGAGTATTTAATGGGAAGATCCTTTCACGAGTTTATCTATTCTTGACGTAATGTTTTATAAGAAGCACCAAAAATAGCCCGGACGTTTGCCACTAGTTTTTTGTTTCAATTCAAAGCTGGTGGCAAACACCAGGTCTTTTTTTGGGTGCTTCCGTATAAAACATTACATCATGAATATCATGATTTCACCTTTAAAATCGCGTTAATTACGCAAATCTCCGCCAAAGTTTCTAGAATAATCAGCAACAAGTATTCACTCGTTCAGAATTTAGTGGTTTCTCCACGGAAGATAGGAACATCCGCTCTCTTTTTCCGGAAACTGTATTTCATTGGTGATCGTAACTTGGGTTCCATTTTCTTATAATGTTCGTTAAAGTCCAATCGGAAACACAAGAAACGTAAGGAGACGTCCGAATGGCTATTCAACATCACTAAGAATTGTTGGAGCATATCCTATGATGAAAAAATAAATCATTTAAAAAATATACACGCTTTTTTGTATGAAAGCCAGTCGATAATGGCTGAAACTTAATCTCATAACGGATCGTCTATTCTACGCATACCACGCTTTGCTCTAAATTGCTATGGCGAATGTGACCATCTGACCTTGTTCTTCAGCTAAAACATTCAGAACCGCGTTGTCTTTTGCTTTAAAGCGAAAGCGGAAGCGAAAGTGGGTTCTAATGTATATGTTTATGTTTGGCACTTGACTTTGGCGATTGTTTAGCTTAAGCCACTCAGTGCGCTCAAAAGCTCATTTAATATTCATCCTAAATCAGGATGACATAGATCATAGCGGTGCACCGACATAGACAAATCCTCTAACGGATACATGGCCTTTAAAGTGAATACGTACGCCGAGTATTAAAATATGCTCGAAGATAAAGCTGAAACGGCTGCAATTTTTTTCCTCATGAAATTCAGGCTTAAATATTTTCAAATGTTCAATTTATAACTCGGTGAAATTTTCCGTGCGTCACCATGACAAATTTAAAGTGTTTCCTAAAGGTAATTACTTGCAGATAAAATCACTTTCGTTTGAATAACAAAACGGCTTACATGATACGATTGGTTGAGCACGCGTATTTGTGCTTTTGCACTTGGTAAAAACGTTTTCTTGAATTCTGCTTGTCTTTTTATGTCAGCCATCGAATCTTCTTCAGTCAAGCCCCAGTCACCCTATAAATGATGAAAAGTAGTTAAGCAAGTTGCCAAAAGAACTGACATCAAAAGGGAATCTTAGGTCAAGCCTCAGTCACCCTGTAAATGATCAAAAGTAGTTCAGCAAGTTGCCAAAAGAACTGACATCAAAAGGGAATCTTAGGTCAAGCCTCAGTCACCCTGTAAATGATGAAAATCAGTTAAGCGAGTTAACAAAAGAACTGACATCAAAAGGGAATCTTAAGTCAAGCCTCAGTCACCCTGTAAATGATGAAAAACAGTTAAGCGAGTTAACAAAAGAACTGACATCAAAAGGGAATCTTAGGTCAAGCCTCAGTCACCCTGTAAATGATCAAAAGTAGTTAAGCAAGTTGCCAAAAGAACTGAAATCAAAAGGGAATCTTAGGTCAAGCCTCAGTCACCCTGTAAATGATGAAAATCAGTTAAGCAAGTTGCCAAAAGAACTGACATTAAAAGGGAATCTTAGGTCAAGCCTCAGTCACCCTGTAAATGATCAAAAGTAGTTCAGCAAGTTGCCAAAAGAACTGACATCAAAAGGGAATCTTAGGTCAAGCCTCAGTCACCCTGTAAATGATCAAAAGTAGTTCAGCAAGTTGCCAAAAGAACTGACATTAAAAGGGAATCTTAGGTCAAGCCTCAGTCACCCTGTAAATGATCAAAAGTAGTTAAGCAAGTTGCCAAAAGAACTGACATCAAAAGGGAATCTTAGGTCAAGCCTCAGTCACCCTGTAAATGATGAAAATCAGTTAAGCGAGTTAACAAAAGGACTGACATCAAAAGGGAATCTTAGGTCAAGCCTCAGTCACCCTGTAAATGATCAAAAGTAGTTCAGCAAGTTGCCAAAAGAACTGACATCAAAAGGGGAATCTTAGGTCAAGCCTCAGTCACCCTGTGAATGATCAAAAGTAGTTCAGCAAGTTGCCAAAAGAACTGACATCAAAAGGGAATCTTCAGTCAAGCCCCAGTCACCCTGTAAATGATCAAAAGTAGTTCAGCGAGTTAACAAAAGAACTGACATCAAAAGGGAATCTTAGGTCAAGCCCTAGTCACCCTGTAAATGATCAAAAGTAGTTCAGCAAGTTGCCAAAAGAACTGACATCAAAAGGGAATCTTAGGTCAAGCCTCAGTCACCCTGTAAAATGATCAAAAGTAGTTCAGCAAGTTGCCAAAAGAACTGACATCAAAAGGGAATCTTAGGTCAAGCCTCAGTCACCCTGTAAATGATCAAAAGTAGTTCAGCAAGTTGCCAAAAGAACTGACATCAAAAGGGAATCTTAGGTCAAGCCTCAGTCACCCTGTAAATGATCAAAAGTAGTTCAGCGAGTTAACAAAAGAACTGACATCAAAAGGGAATCTTAGGTCAAGCCTCAGTCACCCTGTAAATGATGAAAATCAGTTAAGCGAGTTGCCAAAAGAACTGACATCAAAAGGGAATCTTAGGTCAAGCCCCAATCACCCTGTAAATGATCAAAAGTAGTTAAGTAAGATAAACATTTTTTCTTATAAGAACATCCGAAATTTTTGAAGCCTTCGGATGTTCTTAACTTTTTGAGTTTTAAGGCTAAAAATTGTCTTAACATGTTCTTATATTCGAACTTTTGTGAGTATTTCCGTCGATTTTCCTAAGAATTTGGGTGTTTTAGAGTCCGCAAAGCTTTAAAATGTTCTTAGCTTGTTTTTAACAGTTTGGCAATGTTCTTGTATAGTTTGTTCTTATATAAAAACGTGTACAAAAGAAGCATACCGACATCAACATAAGAATCTTTCTATACACCTATGAAACATGAGGAGACAGGGTAATAGTAAGTAAGAAGTTCTAGTATCTTTGAATAGATCTAGACAGATACAGACAAATGACGTCACTCCTTCTTGGGGAACTTGAATCTAGTCTCCTCCTAAAGCTTTAAATTTGATGGGTGTTTGTAGAGGTTGTTGCACTTTTGATTCTGGTATGTGATAAAAGAATTCGGAGAAGGTTGAATTTGACCACGTCTGTTCAGATTTATTTTCTCAAAGAATTAAAGGGATATTGATTAGATAAAGAATTCAACAAATAAGAAAATAAATTTTTATAAAGTACATGTTTTTTTTTAATAAGCATAACGCTTATAAGCATATGAAGGCTCAGATTTGCAGAATTCCTAAGCATAACATGAGCATATATGTCAGCCTAAAATGTTTTTCAAGTGGTAATTTTTATCTGTTTTTGTTTCATTTTTAACTGGTTTGGTAGAGGTCAAGTAAGAAATAAGACATTCCACGGCTAGCTACATTCCACTGCTCCCAAAATCTGAGCAAATTTTTTACAAAATTTCTGAAATTTCATTAAAAAACTTGGCTCTGGGTGAATCATAAGCATGATTCTTAAGCATATAATAAGCACCCGGGGGAGGCACTGGGATTGCGGACTGACGGTATGTGCGGGCCAAAAATTGGCTTTTAAAATTGCACCCTTACAGTGCAGCAAAAATCAGTGAAAATCATACCCTTAGAGTGCATTTTCCCCAAAATTTTCGATCCCTTTCGTGCAAAAAATGTTCAATATTCTAACATTTTTGGTCAAAATATCTAGATTTTTCAAGAATTTTCTGAAATTTCTACCCTTACAGTGCATCTCTAGTTTTTCCGACCCTTACAGTGCATTTTAAACATATTGAAAAAGGTACCCTTAGGACCCGCACATACCCGTCGGTCCTTTTGCCCAGGTGCCCCCCCCCCGGGAATAAGCATAAACTATGCCTGGATGCTTTGAGAACTTAAGCATACACTAGCCTGACCTAGGGGCATACACTTGCTTATAAAAAAAAAACATGTACTCCATATACATAAGTGGAGCTTTTCAATATGTCATACCTAACATAACCTCTTGTACAGAGGAATTATTTTACCTTTTACTTTCATGATATTCAACATTGCAATATCTTCTGACATTACATCACGGACCCAAAAGCTGATTGGTTCTAAGTAACGTAAAATCATTTAATACGTCACATGCAACCAATCAGCTGTTGGGTCCATTGGGCTGTTCCATAAAATTTCCATACAGGGCTGTACAGGGGGGGGGGGGGGTGGATGAACCTTTTTAAGTGAAAACAAATTTCTTGGAAAAGTGTAGATACCCCCTGGAAAATGGCCAAATTTGCAAAAGAATCCTTGGAAAAAATTCTTTTCATGTCTTAAAGTGAGGGTGAACGAACTAAAATCAGCTGTTCACCTACTGGAAATTCAAGAATAACTTTTTACCCCCTTGAAAAATGAAAAACACTTCTTTATACCCCTGGAAATTCTTCTTGGATTACCCCTTTGAAATGTTCGTCCACCCCCTTGTATGGTCATAAAATGGAATGGCCCATTGCAATGGTGCATATCATGAATTCCACAATTGCTTAATGAACACTAGTCATATCCTCTTATTTCATACACCTCTCTTCTCATTGTGAGGAATGCCGATCTTAATTTCCCGACTGTTAAACTTATTTGAAAGACATTACAAGCCCATTGCTATTTAAAACAAAACCCTGCCCCTTGTCTTTGCCTAAGAGTAAATATTACATTAAAATGCGGAGACTCGAAGGTAGAACATTTTGGGGAGTTTTTAAACATCGACCAGAAATGGTGACCACGACCAGCGACCACGACCGGCGACCAGATAAATTTGGGTTATCGAGTTTTTCCTCTTTCTCCACCGTAGAGTCTTTCTCTCATGATCATTTATTTATCGAATTGAAGAGTAAAGCTCACCCCTGTCTCAACTACAGTGATTATAAAGCCACGTGCAAAACGTGTAGAGTAGCCATTTCAAGAATAGAGTGTCAATTTCTATCCTTTTGTGTTTTCGGCATGCATCAAATTAATTAATGGCAAAATTTGTGCTGGAACTTATTTAGAAAGCTTTATATTTGATCATCAGATCAATAAGTCATTTTGACAATGTAAGGACAATAGAATAATTGATGAGATTGATATCTCTAAAACTGGCCTTCCCAGCTTTTTCCTACTGACAATTTCTATCCTTTCATACTAAAGGCATCTCATTCGGTACAATTAAAATATCTGGTGTAATAAAGTTTACAGGCATCACTTAATTGCCCTGTCAATATTTTTGTCAAAAAGTGTCACTTTGTCTAGAAAATGACTGGAAACGTCAAAAGTCACTTTTCGTATGTTCTAGCTAGGGTAATTCGTGGCAGAGAATGTGGTGGTTCATACTTCATGAATGCTCAGTGGTTCATTCGAAAGTCACATCAGGACTCGATTTGGATGTTCTCTACGGTGGAGGAGTGGAGTGAGCAGGTAAACTCGATAACCCAAATTTATCTGGTCGCCGGTCGTGGTCGCTGGTCGTGGTCGCTATTTCTGGTCGATGTTTAGAAACTCCCAACATTTTGCTACTATAAAGAGATATAGAAAATTCTTACCTGCCAAAAAAATTTAAATACAAAGACACAATACAATTTAAATTCTACTAGAAAATAAGGAAGAAAAGATGAAAAATACCAAAAAATTGAAACAATGGATGTTTAAAAAATACCAACAAAATGAGGGGGAGTTGGAACGAGAACGAGTCAATTGTCAGCTTAGCTTGTGCTTAGAAGATAGATATGAAGACATCGCACAGACATTTTTGTCTGTAAAAATAGAGGGAAACATAGAGTCAATATCTTACGTGGATAGCCCACTAATTTAGGACTTTTTAGAACAGTCTTTCGATTGTTTTCACGGTTCCATGGCCAGCCGATTCTGCTATCTATGAACTGAACGGGCCATTGTAAGGTACGGGGATTCGGACTGTGAACCCCTAGTTCGGGGCAATGACCACACTCGTACCAAGAGCCACTTGCATCGTTTTTTTTACTTTACTGGTGGACATGATACAAACCTTTTCAAGCGCTATCAAAATCACAAAAAAACGACTTAAAGGACTGGGTTCCAGTTTGAGAAATGACCACTCGGCCATCGTTCTATAAATAATAATAATTACAAGCACAATAACTCATAGTTACAGGTTCATTTATAACATAAAGAAAATACTCACGACCATAATCTAACCTCTAAGGTTCAATGATAAAGTCGCCGTTTAAACGGGTGCTGACTCCTTCGTACGGGTGAAAGTAGAAGTAGTTTTTTGTTATTGAACTCTAAAAGTCCATCTTAGAAACATTCTAAAGGTTCAGAAACTCCAGAAAACTCCAGATGAAAGATAGAAAAATACAAGATCTACTCACTCGTACGAAGAAGCCACGACCGTTTAAACGATTGGCCGACTCATGCGCATCCCAAGACGATTGGTATTATTGAAGCCGAACAGATCTGGTGCTTGTAAAGTTTGCGCTGGAACGCGAACAATCCTAGTGGCGTTATAATCCCCATAAATCATTTTGAAATCTTTGGGAAGAGATGTGCTAGATTGATGTCTCAGAACTTCCTGGATGAGATTCAATAAATCGTGCGCACCTTGCATACAGATGTACAAAACCAACTCAGCACCGTTAGTGAAAGTCATGTTTAACGCTAAATAGCTTTCACCGCCCTCTACTGCTTTCGAATCATGGAACCAAGATTGTGACGTCACACGGTCATCACCAATCATTTTCTCGTACCCAACCTTAGTCACCAGGCCTAGTGGCACGTCGAAAACGTACGACATTATTGAACCGAACGTAAGGTAAACATTTGCGCCGTACCATTCCGTAGCGCCGTCCGCGTCCAAGTAATAAAACAAGTGCCCGTCATTGGTTAGAATAACCCATCCGCTACCCCGTTTCTCGACTTTCCCGCTCGACGTGACGACAGCGATAACATTTCGTGCTCTCCCTCTCCACAGGTAACTACCGACTGCACATTTTTGACAAGATTCCACGCAGCAGTTATCTCTACAAGTCTTGGAACAGCAACAGCCCATTTTCTCATCGAATTTTTGTTTATGTTTTATAATTTGTATTTGTTCTTTGAAAATAAAATTAAAGATGAGAGTGACAAAAGTAGGCACATGTTTTTTTATAAGCAAGTATATTCTTCGGACTTCGAACTCTGGCAGACGGAAAACTTTCAGTCTCATGTGGAACTGGGCTAGTCTATTTAGTTATTACTCGCAAGAATGTGATTCGTCTTTCTTGCTTGGATCTCACTCATTGGGCCGGTCCATTTTATATCCATACAGGGGGGACAAACATTTCCAGAGGGTAGCCCGACTTAAGTTTTCCAGGGGTAAATGACTGATTTTAGCTCGTCCACCCTCACTTTAAGGTATGAAAAGATTTTCCCCAAGGGTATTTTTGCAAATTTTGCCAGTTTCCAGGGTGTATCCAAACAATTTCAAACACATTATTTATTTACTTGAAAAGGTTCGTCACCCCCCCCCCTTGTATGGTTTTTTAATAGAACAGCCCATTACACCTTCCAATTCTTAGTGGCGCGAAAATACTGGTAATCAAAATACGATTCTTCTCGACGACGGCATCGAAAATACAAGTGTAGGAGTGCTCTTGTGAAAAATTTACACCTGCATTGAAGCGTTAAAGTAACGTCAATTTAGTTTCGCCATTCAAATGCTAAGAACAGTTTGCACTCCACCGTAGGCATCCGAGAAAATGTCTCAAAAGCATTTGCGGGAATTTGCTTAGTTTGATTTAACTGTAGCAAAAAAATACCGTGTGCCGAGATCAAATTTTCCTTGTAAAATCATTTCCAGTCTCCTAAAAAACAGACTGCGCCACGCCAGACCAGAAGTTAGAGAAAAAGCGCCAGCGAAGACGTACAGATGTAGCTTTTTGGACGAATCAAAAAATTAAGAGATAGAACACGTGATAAAAAAGAGAACCAACTCCGTCTGAGTGCCATATGTACGAGACTGGTGGAACCCTTTGATGCTCTTCATACACATTTGGGATGAATTTCCAATGAGCTTTTATGTGTATTTTATTAGCCACGGTAAAGTCTGCGATCGCAGCCGGAGGCGACGCAAAAATTTTTTCCGTAAGCGGCCCAAGACCTTAATTACCGGCCCAAGACCTGGGAAACTTTGCGATTTTTGAGACTTGCTTTTTTTGCCGTATTTTTAGAATTTATATTGGCCCCAGACAGTCTGTGCCACTAACTCGATCGGGAAGATTCTTCCGAAATGGGAGGAACCTTCCCGAACGGGAAATTAACTTGACTCCCGAACGGGGAGATCTTCCCTCTTTTTCACTTACAGAGGACATTTCGATCGGGTTGAAACTTCCTGTTTGGGAAGTTAACGCAGTTTTTTCAAAATTAAACCAAATTTCCACGGTAAAGTTTATTTTTCTTTCGGTGAAAAATCTTAAAATTTGATGCTTTATCAGCTTCAAAAAGTTTCAACTTTCGCCGGTCATCGTACACTTTCGCCGAAGATTCAGTCATTTTTCACCTTCCCAAAGAGGAAGAATCTTCCCAATCAGGAAGAAAAAATTCGACTAAGTTCTTCCCGTTCGGGAAGTTTCTTCCCATTTCGGAAGAATCTTCCCGATCGGGTTAGTGACCTGAATTATTGGCCTAAAAAGTTCTAAAAAACTAGTAGAACACATTCATTAGAAGATCATCAAATTGAAGTACCATGGGAATATAACGGTTCGTTTATCTTCTTTTTCCAAGAAGCAAGTCTCAAATTCGGTAATTCAGGTCTTGGGCCCGTAATTCAGGTCTTGGGCTGCTAAATCAGGGCTTGGGCCGCTTACGGAAAAAAATTTTGCGGAGGCGACCCGAAGGCTCCTCTTTCGATAGCTATCTACCCGAAGGTAGAAGAGGGCGCCACTCTTTGTCCCTAGATTGCTCCACTTACCCTTGATCTTTCTCTTAATTGCTGAGCATCAAGCAGAGAGGCATCAAGTACCATTTTGGAAATCTTTGGTATGACCCGGCTGGGGGTTGAACCAACAACCTTGCGCACCGTGCCGCACCGTAGCCGGATGCTCTACCAATGCACTACGGTCGCTTGGTTGTATCAAAACATTACAATAGAACTTACTTGCTTTCACTTTCGTTCTTAGTCAGAAATTAATGCTGTTTTGAACATTGGGGCTAAAGGGTCGTGGCTTCTTCATAAAGACGAAAGACAGATCTGGACTTATTTCGTACTTTCCAGTCTCTTGTTCGTAGTTTTTCTGACTTTTTGGTTCTTTGAGAGTTATTTTCTATGTTTTCTAACTTACTGACTTAACGACAGATCGCCACCGGTTGGATTCGAACCCACTAAATGCAAAGTTCCGATGTTTAGAAACCCAATGACTTATCCACTGCGCCACGGATCCATGCCAGGAAAGTGTTTATGGCGGCTATTTATATTGTACAAACTACAGACCAGACTGTATTAAGAGAAAATCACAAAAGAGTGCTTGTTTCGAGCTCCAATCCTAACCCTAACTGATAATAACCCAATTCCTAACCAATCTGATACGTAACCACACCCCAACCACACCTATACCCAACCCTACCAGGTCGCCTGCAGGTCCTGACACTATTCCCGCATGCCGGATCCGAAAAATAGATACATGTCTTTCGTCTTTATGAAGAAGCCTTCACCGGGCTAAAGAAGCAGGTCAGATCATCACATGGCGTGGCATGCGCAGAATGGATTATCTGTTGTAAGATTGTATAGTCATCTCGACTAGCCAGGCCGGTCCACTCATACATAAACCACTGCTTTTCTATAGGATTTGGATTTCTGCCGATCAGCTCAAAGTTAATGATTCTTATTTCTTCAAATAGATAATTCAAATCTCCTAATCTGCATTCTTACAAGACTTCTATTAATACACAAGATTCCACTATGAAAAATTCAAGTACACTTTAAAAACATATCACAGAGTCAAATTAAATCTATCCATTTATACGGAAGAAACATTGTGGCAATTTGTAATATTGTGATAAACTGGTACCAACAACAATCAATATTTATTTTTACGATATATTTCGGATATATTTATCCATCATCAGGTCTAAAAGAATAAAAACAGTTAAAAACAGTTATATAGATTTAAAAATTATATAAGGTAAATTTCAAAATAATGCAACGCGTCCCTTCACCATTTATCATTAACGAGGTAATTAGAAAGACAATCATATCGGCAATAAAAAGAGCGTTTACGCCAACAAAAACAGAAACTTTCCATTTTGAGCTCCAAATGATAAACGGTTCTGAAAAAACTGTATAATATTTAAAAAAAATCATTAAAAAATCATACAGGGTGTCCCTAATTAAAGTATCGAGTTTGAACATGCGATTGAGTAGAAAAGTTTGTGTGTGTTATCGCTAAAATATAAGAACGTTCTCCATCACACAGGCTTATTACAAAAGGTAGTTACAACGTATAAATTAATCGTAATGACAAAGAAAAAAGAGGGAGAGCTTAAAATACAATTTTGTGAACACGCACATAAAACTTTCTACTCATAGTTGTGTTTCGACTCGATACTTTAATTAGGGACACCCTGTATAATCTCAATCATTCTCTGCTCATTGCCTTGCTTTCCTGCTCGAAGAGTGATATGAATCAAAACTTAACTGTACATGAGTGTAATAATCAGACGATTTCATATAATGCTGTGACACTTAATCACTTATTGAAACACGTTATTAAGTAATAAAAAACAGAATACTAGAAAGTGTAATACGGATAGTCCCTTCACGTTACAATACAACGTAATCACATTCCAGAGATATGTTTGGGGTAACCAACCAAATCAAATAAGAGCTTGTAAAAACTCCACCTCGTCCCACTTAATCACTTATTGAAACCATGGAGGTATAAAGAAACAGGAGAAGTATGCTATTGTAACCAAGCTCGCCCTACGATTAAAAAAATTACGATGTATGCATGCTCATAATCTCATATATCGTGCATTCTTAATGAGCTTTTTTATCCATAGGTGAAATCCTATTGGCTCATTTAAGCTTTAGAAATTAGATGAGACGAGATTCATTGTTTCTGACATCAGTGTAAGAAAATATTTGGACTAAAAAAAGGCCTGTAAACTTGGCAATCCTTCATCAAATGATAAGATTTTTCGATCAATGTTTTCCTTAAGGTGAACTCTATTGCTTGATACTTTCCTCCAAAATTCTCCAGCGACTTTATGTCTACACATTGAGTCTGAAATCGTGTGTGCTTATAAAGAACTTTTCATTTTCTGGCTTGAGAAAATATTTTTTCAAAACAAAATTGAACGGATAGCGAAATGGAACATAAACTTGCTTCCTGGACGAATTTTTATCTAATTTTCGTATATTAAAAGGCGAGAATCTTCAATACTGATTATTAGAATGTTCATAGCAAACTTTAGTTCTACTAAAAAGTCTTATTTCATCGGGCGAGCTTAGAATTTCTTTTGATACATTTTATAAAAGAAATCAAAAGACTTTAACGACCAATTACCGACATATTCAACTCCTGTTTTTCTTTATACCTCTATGTTGAAACACGTTATTAAGTAATAAAAACAGAATACTAGGAAGTGTAATACGGATAGTCCCTTCACATATTTGGATAAAAGCTTCTTCGTCTAAGAAAATTTTTGAAAAAGTAGCGAAACTTTCTAACGGAAATCAGGAAGGGGCTGAATTTGTATGGTATTTTTCACACCAGGGATAAAATTTTGTCAAATTTCATACTCTCTTAGCTCCATTGGAAGATGGTAACTTTTATTCCTATTGAGTGAAAAAAAATCCTTTTAAGTGGGATCTACATATAGAATCATACGCAATCTAAAAAAACCTTTACTTACTTCAGCAGTTTTTTGTTCAGCTTTTTTCTCCAAAGCTTGTCTCGCTTCTAGTTCAGCCATTGCTGAGGCGTACATATTTTCTTGTGTGGATTGAAATTGGATGATCAAGTCAAAGATGGCTCGTAATTGCGTCAACATGGCCTGAATCAAAGTTCAACGACTAAAAACTTGGTCTGCAAGTCTTCAACATTATTTTGAAAGTTTTCTCAGTTCATGACCAAGTTAACGAATACTCATCTTGGTGGGATTGGTTTAGTATCATTTAGGACGATGAAAGAATCTCTTAAACTGCTACAATCAGTGCTATATAATATATTGGCACCAGCCTCAAAAAACCACTGGATTTACTCACTTCCCTCTCCTAAATCCCCTCCCCCTAATTTCAATGATTGAAGAAGGCAACAGGGCTGCAGACTCAACCATTGAAGCTTGGGGGGAGGGGAAATAAGTTGTAACATCAAAAATCAGTGCTTACTGCAAAATATTATTGCAGTGATTGTAGTAAATATTGTTCTTTATAAAAAAAAAGGTTTTCCACCTTACCCTTGATTCGTTATCCATAAGAGCCCTTGTCATGACTTGTGTCAAGAAAGTGTCATGTGCTTCGATCACGTGATCAAGATCTTTCGCTTCGTTGATTTTCACCAGTAGCTCTTCCCAACAACACTCCAATACCTAAAGTACGAACGAAGTAGGACTGTCAATAATATGATATAGAGAAGCGGTAAGTAAGTAAGTCTGCGATCGCAGTCGGAGGCAACCTGAAGGCTCCTCTTTCGATAGTTCATCCGAAGACGCCACCTTTACTCCCTGCCATTGACCCGTTTCTTCAGTTGCTGTACATTAATCAGAGAGACATCAAGTATTTTGAGAACTTGTGTTATGACCCGACCACGGATCAAGCACACAACCTTGCGTATCGTAGCCGAAGGTTCTAGCTTTGCACTACGTCAAAATACGGGTAAATCTTATAATGGGATTCATGAGATTGTTATGTGACTATTCAAGGTTTTTATGTAATTTCAAGGCTTTTCTTTTGATTATTGGAATTCTTTTGGAGTGCTAGAGAATTTAGAGTATTGATAGATTTTTCGCATCTTTTTGAGATTTTTGAATTATTTTGCGGATGTTTGGTACAACTTCCTTTCAACATATTTTTAACGTCTTTAACACATTTTAATTTTCCAACAATGTTTTGGAGAAGTGCTGAGAAATATCTAAGTCCATCCGATATGACTATGAGACGGCTTATGGGGGGGGAGAGGTTAATCAATAATGTTACCTCAAAAGTGATGAAATATTGCATTTGATGTATGAAATGGACCATTTCTGCTTCTAAACATTGACTTGCATGAACGATGGGTGATACCTCTGATAGAAATAAAAAAAGAGAATTTTTTGTTATAACAATTTACATATCAACCCGGTTACCATAAGAAAGTTAGTCTGAATCACAGACCTATACAAAACCACTGGTGGACTATAAGAAAGTTAAGTAGTCTGAATCACAGACCTATACAAAAACACTGGTGGACTATAAGAAAGTTAAGTTAGTCCGAATCACAGACCTATACAAAACCACTGGTGGACTATCAAAAGAGTCCACTGGAACAACCCTATAGTACCTGCCCAGCTGGCACACAACGTTATTTCAACGTCCATACAACGTTCACAACGTCCATATAACGTTAGAAAAACGTTAAAACAACGTTGTGTGCCAGCTGGGTGAAAAAAGCAGTACAGATCTGTTGATGAGGTCCAAATTCCACTTTTCCTTTTCCTTTTCACTACACCCGTTTTTAGTAATAAGTTGGAGATTTGATATTTCACAGAAAAGTGTTACCAAGGGGTATTTCGGGTCCCATATCTTATTCCGAAGGACTTTTCTGTTCGCCTTGAAATTTAACAAACTTCTTAACCTAAGGTTGAACTACCACTGGTGTAAAAATGAACGTTATAGCATAAGTAGAAAAAAGCTCAATTTTTACAATCGCAAATTTAACCGCTAAAAATCGCGAATTTTTAACCAAAAATACATTCAAATATAGCGCTTTTGATTCTCTAAAACAAGCAAAACAAGCAACATGCTGAATGGACCTACCTAATGATTAACATCAGATGAAAATAAGAAAAAAGTGACAATAATTGTACAAAAATTCAGAATGGAAAAATAAAGCTTAAACCTTTTAAGCTGTTTTTGGCCCAAATTTGCCCAAAATAATTTTCCTTAAAAATCTGGCTCCGTCACATTTTATGCATTGCCATTTTGCATCATTGTTCAAAAAATCAGAAAAAAATAATGAGTCAACATTGTTAAAAGCTATATTTTCTTATTTGGTTAAAGGGAATTTCCCCCAAAATACGAAAATCCGTTTTTTAAGGCGAATAATAATTTTCCGGGAAAAACCACTTCAGCCAATCTTTAGAGAATCTTGCCCTCCATCTTTGTACAAAAAATCAGAAAAAAGTAATGACAGGATTTTGCACAAAGTCCAAAAAACCCTATTTTTAGGTAGTTTTTGGCCCAAATTTGCCCAAATAAATTTTTTCTCAAAAATCGGGCTCCGTCACGTTCTGGGCATTGCCATTTTGCATCATTGTGCAAAAAATCAGAAAAAACTAATGAGCCAATCCTGAGAAAAGCTGGTAACAGAAGGACGAACGAACGAACGGACGAACGGACATGGGTTAATTTATAGAACCTCCACCGGGGCACCCGAAGGTAGGTCCAAAAATTTTCCATAATTATATTTGACTATCAACAGTTACAGGCATTCTTGTTTCCACTGCCAATTATATCTGGACAGACTTTAGATGCTGAATGGACCTACCCGATGATGAAAATTAGATAGCAATAAGGAGAAAAATGAAAACAATCAGTCAGAAAATATAGCGTTCAGCGAAATTGCATAAAGCATTAAATTTTATCATTGATTGTTGATTGGGGGAGAGGGAAGGGGAGTAGAGAAAAAAATAGAAAGTTCCGGATGCAAAAATCAGTTTTATTGACAATTGAATCATGCTTGATGGTGGGCATTATTATCAATAATGTTTTTGTGTGAAAATAAGTGATACTTTTACGGACCTACGTCTAGTTATGCATTTAACACATATATAATTGATATCTACGTGAGTGTGACCATTAAACAATCATTCAGAACAAATAGTGACGATCTATTAAAATTAGTCGTTTGTTTAATTCAAAAAAACTTTTAGAAACCAAAATTTCATGCTCTTGAAATATTCTTTCATATTCAAGACTTCGTGACAAAAGAACATCTATCTCATCAAAAAATTGAGTAACTTGGCTAAGAACATTGATGTATGCTTATATTAATAGTGGTTCTTATAGATAAACATGCGTTTTTTGAGCTGAAAAATTCGTTTTTTGCCAAAATCTGCTTGAGTCATCTTTTACCTACTTTCATGCAAAAAATCTGAAAAAAACAATGATCAAATATTTCACAAAGTCCAAAAAACCCGTTTTTTAGCCGTTTTTTTTGCCCAAATTTGCCCCCCCAATTTTTTTTTCGAAAATCGGGCTCCGTCGCATTCGAGGGTTTATAGCTACACATCTTTGTGCAGAAAAAGCTAATGAGCCAATCTCGAGAAAAACTGGTAACTAACGAACGAACGAACGAACGAATTTATAGGACCTCCACCGGGGTAGGTCCAAGAAACAAAGAAATGTGTGGAAAAAGTCCAATGAAAATCTGCAAAAACGACGATTTCCGGCATATTTCTGGCATTTTCGGCCGGAAAAAAGTTTTTCTCAAAAATCGGACGCGGCCATGTTTTGGGCATTGTTAATACGCATCTTTGAGCAAAAAATCTCGAGAAAAGCTGGTAACAGACGAACGGACGGACGGACGAACGGACAACGGTAAATTTATAGGACCTCCAGGTAAGTCCAAAAATGCAAGAAGCGACGTATAATAAATTACGTAGAGGAATCTTCCTTTTTACAATGGAATCGAAAGTAAGACTCATTAACCCCCCTCCTCATCATAAATCTCCCTCCCCGATCAGGGAGCCCCCCCCCCAGCATTTGAAAAATAAAAAAAATATCAGCCCATCATAAATTTGGCAAAATTCTAAATCCTTCAAAGTTTGATGGAGGGGTATGAAACCATGCAGACGCTCACCTGGAAGCTTTTGTAAAAATCGACTGCTGCTCATTTGATTTTTCCATATACCAGTCAAACAATATTCCATACGCTTGGCGCGCCATAAGAAATTGAATATTCGCAGGTAATGTAAAATGACTTCTGGAGTGAATACCTGTTTAAACAATAACAATATTATCATCAAAATTACAGTATATTACTAAGAGCTTTCTATGATTAAAAAGATTAAATAGGCCTTTTCATAAATCACGTCACGAATAACACTTGCCTCGTTTTGAAACGATTACCAAGGTCAAGGTGATTATCTCCCTTTAAAACCTTAAATCATACATATTTCGTTGGGAATAAGTTGTCATAGCTTTATTTCGACAACGAGGCAAGCGTTGCTCGTGACGTAATTTATGAAAAGGTCTATTACAATCCTAACGCAATTTTTTAATTCTCCGCTTTTTTTAAGGTGGGGGAATTTTCCTATTATAGATGTTAAAACAATTTCTGATTACGAGCAACTAAAGAATTGAAGAAAGTAAATACTTTTTAAAATCATCTTGTTTTGTTGTTAAAGATTCAGTTTAGACACTGTCCTGATATGAAATATGTGTCTGATATGAAACGAAAACACTTATGTAAAAACAAAACAGGGGAAGCTTTTCGTAGGTTGTTCTTACCGTAGAGATCGGGCCATCGACATGATAGTCCAAACTAAAGACGTCCCATCCACAATCTCCTGGCGAAATCTATGAATCAAGATAAATGAAATTTAACAATTAAATAAATAATCAGCTTATTCCCGTTTGTTTATCGCTTCGTAGTACACTCTGTCTGTGCGCATTGTCTATTTGATAAAAAAATTCCCGTACGGAGTTCTCTACGATGAAGTATGATTTATAAATAGCAACACTTCTCTCCTCGTCTCCCCTCTCTCACCAACACTCCATTGCAGCGGTCGGTTTGAAAAATCTCAAATGAGAAAAGACCATGACAACAGACCCTCTACGGCAATGAATTTTGAAATAAGCCGTAGATACTGGGTTTTTGTATAGACAAGGTTCAACAAGGCCTGATATAGCATTTGACATCCTAACTACCCAAAAACAGTTATATAGAAGAACTCGGAAAAATAAAGCAGATTCTCTATATCTCGAACATGATCCGGCAATTTGTTCAGATTAAAGAGCTCGTGTTGTAGAGATTCGTCTGTATGAGTGTTTGGGTTGTGTGTGAGCTAAACGGACAAAACAAATGTATGCAGAGTTGTTTATTATACCTCCAAGAGACGACAATCTAATCTTTTGAGTGATTCTGGGTCATCAAATTGTGCATTGGTCGCCCGTATGGCCGCTTCTAACAACCCCGTCAAATTGTGCATGTATAATGAGTGAGCTGGACGAACCAAGTCAGGCCTGTAGATGACAAATATAAAGAAAATGTTACGACAATATATTTTCAACGCTAACCACTGCTATGGTATCATGTTCAGTTTCTTTCTTTTTAATAATTATTTTAATTTGGTTCGGTTATCAAGTAAATCAGTCATTTAAGGGCAGACAAATCTAATATTTTCCTATTTCTAGTTTTATTGGCTTAAAACGATCATATGTCGACATTTTGTTTGCTTAAATTTATTTCGAAATCTACTGATTGAAACTTATATACATTGAGGAAAAACTCACTCTAAAAGGTCCATCAGATGACGAATGAAATCTCCTTGACCGAGTAACAAATATCTTCGCATCGCCTGTAGAAAACAAAAGAACAATTCCAACGGTAGTAAAATCTTCTTAGAAGTCAGGACAAAAATTTAGAAAATAACCTGTTTTGGCAATCTTCCCAAAAGTTTTTTATTTCCCAAATTTTAAGATTTTGGGACCCTGTCCAAATTGAAGTTTCTGCTGTTTCAAATGACGTTCAAATGACGTTCTTAAGTCATCTTCTGTATTCACCAGGAAGTTTCAAAAAGAGTTACTAAATTGAAATTTTCCTCTTTGGCTGCTCCCTACATCGTAAAAAGATATCAACAAACGACAAATCAATCATAAAATTTACTATAAAATTTACTATAAAAGAGCATCATTTCAATAAAGTCAAAAGTAAATCATCATCTTAACAACATTTGATCCAGCGAAAATGAAGTCCTCGATCGTTTGGGTGGCTTGCTTTATTGCATGTAAGAACTTATCTCATTTTTTAGTTTGACGGAGAGTTCGAGAGCTCGACACTACAACAAAATAATTACCTTATCGGCCAAAACTTAGGCGATCTTAATTTTAGTCGGCCTTAATTATTAGTCGGCCCTAATTTTAGTCATCTCGTCAAAATTTAGTCACTAAGGGCCGACTAATAATTAAGACCGACTAAAAATTTGGGCCATTTCTAAATTTACAAGCAGATGGAAAATAGAAGAAAGCTTAAAATACTGGAAAATAAGTAAAGCTTAATTAAAAACTTTTAATTTGGCCAAGATTTTTAGTCGGCCCAAATTTTAGTCGGCCCAAATTTTTAGTCGGCCCAAATTTTAGTCGGACAAATTTTTAGTCGGCCCAAATTTTAGTCGGACAAATTTTTAGTCGGCTCTAATTTTAGTCACCAAGCCAAAATTTAGTCACTTAGGGCCGACTAAGTTTTCGCCGATAAGGTATACAAAGTATTAAATTTTTGAAAGAGTTTAAACCCTTTGAGCCACGAGGAAAAGTTTTCTCCAATTAGATCTACCAAATAAAATATACTGCTCCATGCATAGCAATGAGCACTCTGTTGAATCTACAATAACAAATCTTTAAATGTCATATTATTTCTCTCGTGTCTTTACTAGTCACAAACGCAAGAAGTTTTCGTCAAAGTTCGGAAAGCGAAATGGATTGTCCCGATTCATTATGTGATGAAAAACTTATCGGTGCTTTATTTAGATTAAGTGAAAAACATCCAAATTATTATGTGACTTGCGCAAACGAAGGAGCTATATGCAGAAAGTGTCAAAAGCCTTTGGCGTTCGATACAAGTATTGTTACATGCATAAACGACATTAAAGAATCATCAACTACAATGGGCCATTTTACCACTCTTACGACGACCACCCCAACAACATCAACGATCACAGCTAAGACCACAAATACACCGACCACCTCAAAGAAAACACGGACCGTCGTTAATACCACAATCAAAAAGGTTCCAGTATCGACCACTGATAGAGCAACTGAAATTGATTGTGAGCATTTATTTAATTTCATTCGCCATTTCTAAAGAACACCTCTTTTCTAGAAATGAATGCGCTTTTATCTTGCGTCTATTTAAAAAATAATCATGTCAAACTACATTTAAATCATAAGTTTTGCATATCATACAGTCAATCAGTTCAAAAATATTAACCTAGAAACAGCACCAACAAGTCCCCGCAAATAGCTACATCGGGAAGATTCTTCCATTTGTTTTATGGCTCAAAATAAGAACAGGATAAGAACAATTTATGATTTAAATGGCAACAAAAATAAGAACATCCAGGCCCCAACATAAATCGAGGTATCGATTAAGGTTTAACAAAACCATTTCAATCTTAATTCTCTTATTTTAGGTCCAAGCATTTTATGCAAAGGGAAGCCAAATCTGTGCTTTATTCCAACTGAGCGACAAGAAACCACAATATTACGTCCAATGTTCGAATGGAATCGCTTTTTGCCACCAGTGTCCACCCAACATGCATTTCAAAAACAAATTTTCTGTCTGTATAAGAAACTGGCCGTTAGGAAAGCGATAATATACCCGTGCTGCAACATTTACTTTGTTCAAATTTTAGTCACCAAGCCGAAACTAAGTTTTGGCCGATAAGGTAGTTGTCGGCTTCATCTCATTGGTACAGAGGAGATTAAGTATCAATTAACTATTTTTTACGACATCTCACTTATATAATATAGAATCGCATCACTTATCCCTCATAAATAGATTGTAAAAAAGCATATCGATTAAATCCAACTAATTAGAAAGTACACAATTCAACTTTTCCACGGGACTTATTATTTCTTAGGGAATGGCAGGAGACCTCCCTTCAACGATTTAGAACAATTTTTTGAATAATTATGATGAAAACCCCAATCTTATCGGAATGTTTTCGTAAATAGGTACTCTTCAACAAAGCAAATGACGCCGGAAAGAAAAAACGTTATTGAAATGAATGAATCATGAAAATACAACTCCGAAGCTGAACAATAAACTAATCATAACATGCAGTAATATTAGTTTAGTCTGTTAGACCAAAATATCATAACAATACTTCAGTTTGTGAAAAAAGCATGAAACTTGGCACAGACATGCACAATTGTATTATGAACAAAAAAATTGACAGAGACACGTCTGAAAACCACGTGACTGCTGACGTCAGCACTTTTTTGCTGACGTCATGAAAATTTTTTGAAGGTATCCAAACCATCAAGTATTATATACCATTGGAAAGGAAATTCAATTCTGAACAACCTTTTTGCTTACAGTTTTCGCTGAAAAAGAAGCCAATAAAAGTTAGAAGCCTCTGAAGTTGACTTGTGACGTCATCAAAAAATTTTCAAAAAACTTATAATTACAAACCACCAAGTATTATATACCGTTGGAAAGGAAATTTCATCCTGAATAACTTTTTTGCTCACAGTTTTTCATGAAATGTCAATAAAAACTATTGAGTGTGTTTTGTAACATGGTTAAAATCGCAAAAATTTAGGGTACAAAACTAATGGACGTCTAAAGACGAAAGAGGATGCTTTTAAATGCATCTGTACTTGCTTTGTTGCTAAAATGTTAGAAAAACATTGCATTGCTGTAGAACAGAACAGATTAAAAGAAATTGCATTGCCTCAAAAAGTGTTTGCTGTTGTTTGGAAGGAACCAATTTGCACACGTGAAGTATTATAGTATTAGAATGTAATCTTGCTATCAGCTACGTATAAATTCTTTAGCGTTAATTTTTATTTCAGCTATTCGTTTAGCTTTTTGAAATAGTAGAGAATAATGTAGAAGGTAAAAGATATCAAAATGATTATATGATAATATTCTTTAGAGTAGGAAACGACTTTAGCACTACTCGACGAGGGTCAATTCATAATTTAAAGAAACTTTTCGTTGAAACATGTTTTCACCCACATTGATTCTTGGTACCATCAGGGTGCAACTTTAAAAAAAAACTCCGATCAGAGAATTCGCCTGGGTTTGGTGGGAAAAAGCTCTCTTTTAAAGAGCTCCTCATTTAAAAATTTGAATTTTTCCGAGTTAATAAGACGTTCCTTGGTAAAGTAAGATAACATAAGAGTTGAATAGTTTTACAAATACCTAATTTGCGTAAGTCCAAATATTATTAGCGTCGTCGTAACAAGGGCCGCCGTAAAAGCTGTTGACATCAAATTAGGGCAGAGTATACTATAAGGACTGAAAAATGTAACAAAGGAAACATACCTTTAAGTGATCAAGAAGCTTATATTGTCTGAACAGAACATCAAGTAAATGCTTGCTCGTGTTTTCGTACACCAAATTGATAACATCCAGAAGTGCTGAGCTACTCAAATCGTCCACACGTAACCGCTCATCAAATTCTAAAGAATGAATATTAAGACATCGTACAAGGGATTATGAAATAGGTTGATATTTTTAAGCCCTTTTTGCTTAAGGAAAACCTTTTTTGCTTTAATTTTTTCCCAAAAAAAATCAAAAAAGTTCCAGGAATTGAAACCAGTATTATGTTTCATCGTTAAACCCGAAGTTCTATTCATATCTATTATATCTATTATATCTAGACCAAAAAAATCAAAAAAGTTCCAGGAATTGAAACCAGTATTATGTTTCATCGTTAAACCCGAAGTTCTATTCATATCTATTATATATAGACCATTTTCTTAACATCCACCCTGAAAAAGAAAACGTTTATTTTAAAATCGGAGGGTTGTAAATAATACATCTTCCCCGATCGCGCCGTGAAAGAATTAAGGAAGTTTGTTTGTATGTAATTGTTAATCGTTGACACAAAAACAAATAGCTACTACAAGTTAACCTATTTTCAACTTATATAGTTCTTAAATAAGGGCGACACAATCAATGTACACTTTACATATTCTACTGTAAATTCGGGCTAAAGATATAAACGAAAGAAATGAAAGGAGAGAACAAAGTAGAGGTCATACCGGAATCTTCATCAGGGTCAGACGGTTTGATGGCTGAATGTCCGAAGATTGGTGATCGGTCTTCGCACACAACTCTTATGAAATTAATCGATTTTCCAATGTTCAAAATCTGGTGTGAAAGAGAAGTGTTTTATCAGGCTTTATAATCAAATAACTAACACGTATATATTTTCTAATATTATGAAGTTGTCTCTCACTAATTCGAAATTGAACGGAGAATCTTATTTGTTCGAGTTACAGAGAGATTCAAATTATAGAAAGTATATCAAGAGTGAGAATTAGACTCACTGACTGTGAATAAGTTCGAATTATCGAAATATTTGATTAATAGAAGTTATGCTAGGAAAAATTAACATTTTGATGGCTGAAATTGTACTCTGAAGTTAATTCAGATTTCTAGATTTCTTCTATTAAAATTTTTTATAACAAACTATAAGAAAAAGTAATGGAGAATTCAAATCTTAGCAATAACTTAATGACATTCAAGACTTGACTTTTGGTTCTAAAATAAAACAAAATCTAAACATACCTTAGTCGCTAATTCATTCGGGATGAAACTGGGCAACATCTGTTTCCTGATACTGTATTTATCATACCAAAGCTTCTCGTTTCGAACAGCTGGGTCAGCTGCCACGAAAAACTCATTGTAGTTGTCCTGGAGTTCACCCTCGAAAATCCATCGTTCGATGATGCTACGTATTGGGTGAGAAACAACGTGTAGAATGTGACGAACCAACTTAGCGATAAACGGGTCACCGGTCTGCGTGTGCGAGTAAATTGCAGAGAGCAAGGAACCACCTTTCTTCCCTAAAAATGTAAAGTATGGATTCTTGGTTTTTCATTTTCTGAATATATTTTTGCGAAACAACAATTTAGAATATTTGGCGTGGATTTAATTTAGCGAGTTAAATCTTGTGCTATTTCTCGAATTTTATTTTCGCGAATACGGCTAAAATTCACGAAAACACGAAATTAAATCTATATAAAAAATAACTTTAACTAACTATAAATCAAATTACCAAAAGTTGACCAAAAAAACAATTTTCAGTTTCATTCTATCAATTCCGGACACATTTTATCAACTCACAAATATAACGAAAAATTCTCTACAAAATCGCAGTACTCCTACTCGTGACTACAGTATTACTAGATTTTAATTCAAAAAACACTATCATTGTACTAGCTAAAGACGACGAAGTTCCCTACCTTTACAAACATCTACAAGAGTAGCCAAAGCCTTCATACGAAGCAACGGATCATACGTCCAAATCATAAGACGTCTCAATGTCAACCCACTACCAGACGCCATATTCCCATCCTCTTGGTTGTCTTGGCCTTCTAGCACAGCTACCAGTCGATAATATTCCGTCAATTCTTTTTGAATAGCTGCACAAAAGCTTTGGCCTACTAGACCAAGCGCTTTATCACCAGTACGCGCGCTCAAGAATTTTTGTACGCGACGGAAAAGCCAACCAAGCTCAGCTAGTTTCCCAACTAAATCCCTTATGGGGAGTGATATACCAATGTCTTTGTTTATTTTGTATGATTCCGTTGTTGCATCAAAACGTATGATACGTCCTTCGATGCCTTGGAACACGTAAAGAACGTCACGAAGCAAAAGTTTTTCCGTCACTTCGTACAGCGTGCCGTCGGCATTAGCGGCAAAACACTTCGACAACAAAGGATTGACGACTTCTTCCTGTTTCACCTTTTGGTCTCGATAACTTGATTCCATCTCAAGTGTATGACTCATACTCTGCCTGACAACCATTGACCGTGACACTAACGCAGCAAGGTCTGCCGTGTCTCTATCTTTTGACGTCGCCGTCTTATTTGCACGGAACCGTATCCCGATATCAGCAGCTTCATTCTTTAGACCTGATCTCGGTGCAAATGATGTTTGGTCCGGGGTAGGATCGCTTGTCGTATTAATTGAACCACCGTATCCACTACTGCTGGTAGTGTTATTTCTGGATGATATATTCAATCTTGTCGTATTGTTAAGTGTGTCCAGAGTGCCACCAAAGTACTGAGTCTAAAACAAACAGGAATATGAAATTATGAAAGTATTACATTCACCACCTACATTGGCGGAATTACATTCTTCCTTTCTCAAAGGGGCCATAAGAGACTTAAGCGAGATAAAGGTCACTTTATTTAGGATTATTATAGCAAAATCAAACGACAACATGAAATAGTCTACTTTTTCCTCTACCAATATAAACTTTATTTTTTAGAATCATATCATGGCAGAAAATTCAATTATTGAAGTTATTTACTAATAGTTTTATATTGAGAAATTGAGAGTCTTTTGAGTAGAAAACTCAACAAACCTGATCCTTGGCTTTGGGGTCTCTAGCAAGTGTTTGCAGCAAATAAAGGATACCAAACCGGTTTTTTAAGATATCCTGGTAAAATAAACGAATTTCAAGGTTATGAAACGCCACACCTTATAAAACGGGGGTCAATACCTAAATCAATGGAACATTAACTATTGAGAAAGTTGCGAGTTATCATACAAATATATGGTGCACATATAAGTCACTAACAGTACTACAGTGAAACGCTTTCGGTAAGTAAATGGCAAAGTAACTATTGTGTCAATCAAGTCACGAGTCGGTCGTACTTTTAGTAAACGATCGGAAAAATATGCTTTAAGTTTAGTGCTTGAATAGAAAACAGTGGTAAAACCTTTCTGCTTGTTCAAATTCGCCCTATTTCAAGTTGTCGGTCTAGATGTGGAAAGATGAATCACTAGTATTTTCAAAAATATTCTCAAAGCGACTATTATTATTATTAATAACTTACCAGGCTTTGGAGCTTCGAGTGCAGCTCTGAGAATATAGCAGCATCTGTTTCCCTTCCTTGTCTTGCAACTAAAGAAAAAGAAGAAAAGTTACAAGTAAATAAAATAAAAGATGCAAGCAACTATTTTCAAGTTTTCTTCTATCTTACAGTCAGACAAGTTTTGAAATAAAGTAAAACATCTTGTAAGTTTATCTTAGCATTGTCTCAAACGATTTACACTTGAGGGGGGGGGGAGTGATCCGGAAAAAATATCAAACTTATTGAAACTACATAAATTTTCTATTGACAGTGTGAAAACAGTAAAATATCTTGAAGTGAAAAATAGTTAACTTTTCTGGATATATCCGAGTGAACTTACGACTTCGTTTAATCCTCTGGGATACTTGGAATTCATCTGTAACAGTTGGCGAGGCAAAACGACTGAAAAATCAAGTTAAAAGTTTTCATGTAGTAGCTACTTAGCAGATACGTTTCATCCTACTGACAGAGTAAATTTGGTACAATTTAAGTTTGTCACATTTGTTTCATTTCACTATTCAATTAAAATTAGCTCTAAAATTCGGTGATTTAAGAAAAATGCGCCAAATTACCAGAAACTTCTTCATTTTAAATCAAAGTAGATTGTAAGAGACATGACAACAAATAAGGATACCTTCCAATCAAACGAAGTGCATATTGATATTGTTGATCAAACACATCTAAAAATAATTAAATTTATGATAAAAATCCATAATAAATATTACAAAAGTCAAAAGATTTACTATTACTTTTTTTAAACCATCAAAAAACGACATATCACTATAAATGACTTTGTGAAAAAAACTAAAAGACATCAAATTACAGCAAATACTGGTCGGTCACTTCATAAGTTAGTTTGTCAATACAAACAAAAACGTATATTCCAGTGAAGAACTTCATCTGAAAGAAATATAGTTCTCCACTTTGTGATGCAGCCACCAAACGAACGCTTTCATTTCACTCATGCCCTGGAAGAAAAAGAATCTTTCCTACCTTCAGGTATAGATTTCTTTCCACTTTTACCAAGAATTTGTCTGCATAATAAAAATAACAAACTTGTTGGCGAATTTGGATCAATCTTGTTTGTGCTACCACCTGTTGATGCCATTTTGTTTACTTTTTAATATCATTTCTTTTATTATATTAATTTTTTTAGTATTCCTGAAAAATATAAAAAAGTTCTTTTGTAGATCCTTCTCACTGCCCCTCACAATTCAATGTTGGGAAATAAGCCTAGTAGTATATAGGAGACTAACTGATCCAATAGTTCAAGAAAACAGAACGCACTAAAGAGCCTAGTTATTATTTTCTAAGAAAGAGTGATGAAGTATTATAAATTCTATAAATTTATTGCAGTATTTACAGTGAGTCAATTAAAGAAAAATAATTACAAAAATTATATTAAAAACTATTCTCCATCCATCGAAGGACAAATAGGCATCAAAAAGGCACTATACAGATAATCATGATCAATTCTCAGAATTTGTCGATAAATAATAGAGTAAGTGAAAAGCTTTAGTTTAATCGAGAAGCTTAGTTTTCTTGAGCGTTATACTCCAAATAATTAAGGTCAACCATGAAACTGAATTTTTAACATCCCCATTCTCAGTAATGAGATTGATGGGACCCCTAATTGCATTTTAAGACGTCTCCTGAAGCAGTTAAGGTCCCCAAAAGCATAATAAGGTCCCCAAAAGCATAAGGTCCCTAAAAGCAAATAAGGTCCCTAAAAGCATAACAAGGTCCCTAAAAGCATATAAGGTTGCCAAAAGCATATAATATAACAACGTCCGAAAAAGCATAATATTACCAAAAGCATATACTGTGAGATGGCTAAATTTTCTTATTCCCAAGGAAACATTCCTACCAAATTTCCAGTATCTTTCTTTTGTTTTTTCAAGGCACACTGTCAAAAATAGATTTCAAGCCCCTTCATTTTCTGTCTGATTTTATGTTTTAGTTCCTCCATACTGGCAGGGGTAGTAAATCTAAAGTCTGCTTTTGTTAAAATAATCCCCGAAATCAAATTTCCAGCCTAGTAGCATATCCTCTACAATGTTTAAACGATCTTGACCGAAGACTATGGGACCATCGTCAACCTGGAAACTTGGTAATCCACTAATACCAAGTTCAACAGCACTAAAATAAAAAACAGTTTTAATAATGTTAAATAAAACAAAAAATTTTAATGTTGATTTACTTAAAGAAGTAAAAAATCAGCGAGGTAAACATAGTCGAAGAACTTAACCAAGCATTTAAATTTTTATCTTTCAAACATATTTCGAATAAATCATCATCAGTGTTTCTTGAAGAAGTTTTCTTGCTTAGTTTAAGAGATTTTCATAATGTTGTTGTCACATCAAATATATTAGGGTGGGTGTTGGCCGAAATAGGGGATCAGTTGGTGGCATTTTTTTAATCTTAAAAATGATAACAATTCTAGTTCCCACGAAACAATGATTTACATATTAAGACATAATATTTACAGATAATTTAGCGATCAGTTTATAACTTCTTAAAGTAAGCAACTTTAAACCCCTTTGGGCTGAAAAAGATATAAAAAAATGAAGAAGAAGATATACCTGTTTGTATTAGTTATCAATTGTTGTTTGATTTCTTTGCTTTGTGATTTTTCATAAACATCTTTGAAATCGTAACCAGCTTTGGAAATAATTTCCTCTAAGATCTTGAACAGAAAATAAAAATTCATGAAAAGTAATACTCAGTTAACTTAGAAAATTGTATCAACAAGATATCATCATTAAGTTTTAGTAATTTCATCTGCCAATAAATTGGAGGACACATTTTCTAAAGTTTATGTGCTTCCATATAGAAACTATGTAACATAAATAGACTTGTTCCATTGAGAGTGGTTTCCATATAATAGGAAGAAAAAGTGGACTTTAGAGCTCAGGATGTTAATAAAGATTTTCCTCGTATTAATCATTTATTTGACAAAGTCGAATCCAACATGCATTACGAGGCTTTGCGGAGTCCAATATCTTCTCTTGTAGCCTAATATTTTTCATATTGGATGAGACTGCGTCCAAATAAATAGTTTAATATCCGTTCATCGCTAAAATATTTCTCGTTTCCAATTTATAAGCTCGTAATCTGGTTTCTTGGTATTTTTTATTCAAAAGTCTTATTTTTATTTTGTGACGTAACGTCAAAAAGAAGATGTTCAATTTTCATTGAACTCGTTGTGTCACGTCAATTTTTGAAATATGTAGCCCCCATGGAAGCTATATATTCAAAAATATTGGACAGCAAAGAAGCCAATCAAATGTCGCTATTTACGCGCGTCGGATAATAATTGTTGATGGTGGTTTTCAAGGGTGATGGAAAAATATTATAAGCGAAAAAACAAAAACTGAATTTGATACCTTAACATCAGTAATATCTTTGTCATCTACCCATGCAGCTTGAACTAAAACAGGAAAAACTGTCTCCTTTTGACATCAATACCAGTATTACAATGTACATAAACTTACTTAAAATCACAAATATTGAAGATTGAGACTGCTTCCTTGAAGCTAAAATTTTTCTACAAAGGGCTTGATTGAAATGGGCTGAGTTTATCAGGAAAAAAAGGCGATAAAATTCTATGTCTTTGATAAAATCAATACAACAACTTTAGACCTTTGATATCAATTCTACCTGGTGAACTCCAACCCAGTTTCATCATGCTATAAACGTGTATCATAAAATGGTCGTTTAACTAGAAAAAATCCAAATTCCTTACATAACACATCTCTAAGATCAGCTGTTGGGTTAGCAAGATACAATCTCAATGCTTTGACTGAAATCAATGGGAAATGACTATTGTACAAGAATTTCATTTTCTTGTACTGTAGCCAATCATTGAAGTCCTGTGTATAATATCTTCTCTTGTTATCTCCCATACTTTGCATAGGAATCTGAAATGAAACGTAAAAAGGATTTTAAAATGTTTTCTAAGGAAAACTAGTATAGGATTTCAGTATGTTTGATCATTACAAAACTTTAAATCCAAAGACCCACTTTTTAACATTCAAGAAAATTAAATTACATCTTGGAGAAGGAATCATTAAAAAGTTCTTGGAAAAAATATATAAGCACTCAGTCTGTTTTCAAAGAAACTGGAAATTTTTTCTTAGAAATTGGACAGTGGTATAATACCATTGGAGATCCAATGCTTTTGAACAATCCACCAAGTAATATTGGAACAAATTCAACATCAAGAGAAACCCCTTTTTCTCTGATCATGCTTGCCAATTCGGGTATCTGAATCAAATTAATTTATATCAGAGCATTAGATTAAAGACATATACTATATATAATTGTACAAAACCATAGACCTACATTCAAGTATTGAAATTTGTAAATAAAAAAATTTAAAACTGACTAATATCAAATTAACAGTTATAACACAAACAATAGAATAACTTTTTGTG
Organism: Clytia hemisphaerica; assembly: GCF_902728285.1. Lineage (NCBI taxonomy): Eukaryota > Metazoa > Cnidaria > Hydrozoa > Leptothecata > Clytiidae > Clytia > Clytia hemisphaerica. Next base: position 124,929 of record NW_027104240.1, on the reverse strand, counting down.
GATTATCAGCAATCTATAATCTATAATCAGGAGAGCTAATAGAAGAAAACAAAATAATAAATACTTACCTGAGCATAACCCAGGAAAGTCCAAGGACTTGAAAAATCAAAATAAAAGGTCAATTTTTTCGATAAGTTCCTTTCAACAGGAGTCTGCAATAAGCGATGAGGAGAAGCTGTTGCATTGCCAAGTTCTTGTTCAACAAAGAACAAACGATCAGTGCCAAAATAAAGTCGGTCATTAACCCAGATACTTAAAAAGTGATACAGTCACGAAGTACAATACACTTAAATTTTACAGAATAAGTTAACGAAATAATGCCAAATGAATTCAGACAGTCCAACAGTGCTAATAAATATACCTCAACTAAGTTTCATTCCATCAGGATAAAAAGACACTATAAAGGCCAGTCAAGAGCTACAGGTTAAGGATCAAAAAATTTCATACAGCATAATGTACTGCCACTAAGAAAAACAAACATAAAAAGAACCTTGGTACACCAAATGCTCCTCTGTCTACAACTTCTTGTGTGTTGTCGATTAGAATCTGTTTGGATGGATGTTTTTTGTCCTCAACGAGTCCTTTTACATCTATATCAAATTTCAAAGAATTGGCAATGTTTTGAAGCACACCCAAATCACTGACGTCTAGAAAAACATAATATCTGTGATTTAATAAACAGAACTTTAATACAGAACTAGTGAAAAACGGCAATTTCAGGCATAATATAAAAATCTTATTTTGACAACAAATCAAAATGATTTATTTTATCTTAATACTACATTTTGTTCAACACAATCACAATCTTAGTACATCAGATAACAATTATGTTTACAAATCTGTCGATGAGTTCATTTGTGGGCATTTTTACCAGTTTTCAAAATTAATTTGGATACTAACGAGACAGATCAAATTTTACAAATAAGTTTGGAAATATCTCATCAATTCAAAATGCTTTGTAAAATTCACCTTCTTGTTTTATCCAAATTGCATCAAAAAGTCGATGAGTAAGGGCTGATCTCAGTTTATCAGATTCTGATGGTGTTGATGCAATAAGCCTCATTGCATTTAGAGTCCGTATATCAGGAACTTGCACTGAAGATATTGGTATGTTATACCTAGCATAATGCATAACCAGATCTGAAAAAAGTAATAAAAGCAGACCTATAAGTACTGAAGATCTAAATTTTTGTTCCAATAACTATAATAACTATAGAGTGCCCAAAACTCAGTTGGCAAAACTAAAAGAATTATATTGTTAAATTTTCCAGACCTTTTCCCAGTGTCATTCTCTTTTGATTGGAATATGTTTTGATCATTTTGTTGTCTGGGATATTTGCATGTTCTTTCTTTGTATGCTTGTAAATTCCACCTTGAAGAAAAAATGAATCAATTTAAACTTGTCTTATTTTATTTGTACTTTGTGAAATGTTCATAGACAATTTCTTTGAAGGAGTCCCATCTTTCAATTCTATATTTCTTGAAATAAAATAATCCATTCAGAAAATATTCTTACCTAAAAGGACTGGTCTCCAGATTAAATTGGCTTGATTTCTTCTTGCCAAATCCTCTATAAGTTTAGAGGCCAAATTAGCATAGGGGCAAATCACATCATAATAAAACACTATTTCTTTCTTCATGATTCTTTGTTCTTCTTTATTTCTTAAAATTGAAGGATATTTATCAATTTTTCCTGTCCTATCATATTTTATACTTTACACCAGTGAGCACTGCACTAAAATCTGTTTTAAAGAGATATATATGAAAACAATAAGAATTTTATGATACATAGAATGCAGAAGGGTCCAATCCAGCCCCCAGCATTATTCAGGAGGTGGGGTCAAGAATTTCAAAACGTAGCCCTCACATTTACAAAGCAAAATATGGAAGAAATTTCCCATGCAAATTCTCAACAAATTTATTGCGTCCAGGCCAAAGTTTTTTTAAGAGAGGCCAAAACCTTCCCCACAGCATAGATTTATATAAATAGAAATATATTTGTAACTTATCAGCTCTGCCCGAAGTTCCATTACTAAACACTCAGCCCCCTAGCAAGCTAACCCCAGTATTTTTCAAGAAATACAACCCCCAATCAAGAAAAAATGGCTTTATTTATTTTTTATATTAAAAGACATGGGTTATAAGCAGGTTCTAGGTGGCCCCTAGGATTTAGGTGGCTCCTATAGGAAAAATATTCTAGGTGGCCCCTAACGTTGAAAACCCAAGGAAAAAGTACAGTCAGGAGGGGAGTGTGAAGCTATAAAAAGATGTGCACATAGAAAGATGTCAACAGTGCTTTTTGAGCTTTTTGTTTGAGGTAATATGACTTCCAGTCAGGGAACCTCTGTTTGTGGGAGCACACCTAGATATACAAAATACTCTAAAGGGTACCCTTTTACCAAGTTTTGATTATTCATGTTTCTTTTTTTGAACTGTGCGTGTATAAACAATAAGAAATCAAGGTTTCTGAAAAAACAAACAACATCAGTCATCAAGGATGAGAGTTACCTCAATCAATTTTCCAAGACAATTTAATTAAAAATGAAAGCTTGAAACAAAATAAAACGTGCAGTGGCCAGCTAATCAACCAACCAAAATTTTAATTCCTGAGATAGCACTTAGATTTGTAGGCCTTGACTACTCTCGGGTACCTAATAGCCGCCCCCCCCCCCCCGTTAATTATCTGACCTGTGGGAAACGACTGATAAAATTGCTCAAAATGAACACAGTAAAAATATTACGAGTAGTATTCCAAAATGGTGATCCTGTTTTACCTAATGGGGATCAAGGATAAGGCCGAATTAAGTTCACTTAGTCTGTTGTCCGAAATAAAGATCCTGTTTTGCCTAGCACGGAACTGACAATAAAGGGAGACAAGATAATTGAATGGAGACAAGATAATTGAATGGAGTCGAAATTTATTAAACGAAATAACATGAAAATCGATGGATTGCTTTGGGGTAACATTGGGGATGTGCTGTGTACCTTAACTCTAATCAAACAAGTTAAGCATAATATCCTGTGCACTGTATGGGCTGAGCAGCCAGGACAATGACACTAGGAATGTAGGAGGCCCTAAGGTTACCGAAGGTAAGCCAACACCCCTAACTGCCATAGAATATCAAAACAGAAAATAAGTTATGTGCAAGTAACCTAAATCATTGCGGATAGCGTCCAAACCAATGTGTGGCATCTAATTTACTGTGGATAGCATCCGAGCCAGTATGTGGAATCTAAATTACTGTGGATAGCGTCCGAGCCAGTATGTGGTATCTAAATTACTGTGGATAGCGTCCGAGCCAGTGTGTTTTTATCTAAAGTACTGTGGATAGCGTCCTAGCCAGTGTGTGAATGTTTGAGAATGTGCGGATCGCATCCGAGCATGTATCTGAGGTATGAAATTACTGTGGATAGCGTCCGAGCCAGTGTGTAAATGTTTGAGAATGTGCAGATCGCATCCGAGCATGTATCTGAGGTATGAAATTACTGTTGATAGCGTTCGAGCCAGTGTGTAAATGTTTGAGAATGTGCGGATCGCATCCGAGCATATATCTGAGGTATTAAATTACTGTGGATAGCGTCCGAGCCATTGTGTAAATGTTTGTGAACGTGCGGATCGCATCCGAGCATGTATCTGAGGTATGAAATTACTGTGGATAGCGACCAAGCCAGTGTAAAAATTTCTGATAGAACTGTTGGTAGCGACCAAGCCAGTGTAGAAATATCAAGAGCACCCAATACTGTCCAAGAATGCCAATTATGATATCGATGTAGGTTGTGTTGGGAAGGGCTAACTCAAAGGGTTACTAGTTGGGGGACGTGTTAAAGATTGCCATTGGATCAGATGAGAAAACTGGACTGCAGTATATTGGTTGGAATAATGTCTCAAAGCAACTACTGGGCATAATCGATAGGAAAGAGCAGGTGATCTAATTGTTTTAATGGTTTGTTTGCTTGATTCTGACAGAAATGGAGGAAACATTTAATACTGAAGGTGGGAAGTTGGATAACTTAACTGCCATGGGACAGGCATGTGTACTTGATACTCAAAGTACATAATTCTCCACCTTTCTATATTTTGTCTACCCTTCACATTCTTCTGTTTAACATTCTATTGTTCTTAAACAATAGAACAATTATTTAGGTACCAAAAACTGAGCTTCCATATACTTCAACGCGGTTCCGGAAAAAAAATAGCATGTGATCCAAAGAATGCTACTAGAGAGGCAGATTGAGACAATGTCTTGTGGGCAGGTGAAATCCAGGATAATGTGAAGGTGTTGAATTCTTATATGGGACCTGGGCAGAGTTACCTTAAATTGTTGGCTTCACATAGAGTTGAAGATATTAAATCCAATAAGTGAGAAAATTAACCCAGCATGTTGGTAAAGAACTCGAGGAATTATACACTTGATAGACTTGAAGGAAAGCTTGCAATTGGCTAAGGAAACAGGATGAAAACGTGAAGGGAGTAACACAGTTAGGTTCTTGTCCCTGAAAAAGGAACCAAATCCCAAAAGGCTCGTCAGTAGACAAAGCTAGGAAAATGAAGACACAGTAGAGCTCAGCATAATAAGGAATTCCCATTCTAAGAGCAGAGGAAGGTAAGCCCCATGGTAAGATCTTCTAAAACTCCTTGAGAAATAAGATGAGAGCTATGACGATGATGGAGGAGCTTAGCTAAAAAAGTATAATTTAAATTTTTATTGTTTACTTGTATTTGAGGGTTCATATTTTACTTAAAAGAGTTGATTAATTTGACCAAAATTGCCAGCCCCCCTTTCTTATTTAAACCCCCATATATTCCAATCCCCTCCAGTTTTAGGAAAATCTTGGTAACCCCTATAACCAGACGGTGTCAATCGAACGACTTCGAAGGAAAATCGCAATCGAAACAATCGAACGTAATTGAACACGATCGAATAATTGCGATTCGATTGTCGAACGCAATCGAATCTCAATCGAACGGCTGATTTCTGGATAATATTCGATTGTATTCATTTGCGTTCGAGTAAGGTTCGATTGATTCGATCGATAGTCCGATTGATCCGTTTTTTTTTTATTACGATTATGTTTGATAAGTTTGATTGTTATTATGATTGATATTTGATGTGCGACCGTACGCTTAAGTACCGTACAACAGAGCAAATAAAAACCAATTGAATCAATCGAACGTAATTGAATACAATCAAACGTAATCGAAGCAATCAAACGGCAAATCCTGGGTAATATTCCATTGCAATTCGATTGCGTTCGACAATCGAATCACAATTATTCGATTGTGTTCGATTGCGTTCAATTGATTCGATGTTCGATTCGTTCAATTGACACCGTCTGGCTATAAAGAGCCCAAAATTATGCTTCCCATTTGAGATACGTGCATTTTTCTAGGTCCTGGCTGGACTCTTGCCCTTGGTAGGGCAGGAGGGAGAGAAGTGGTTGCTGCAAAGTTAAACTCCCTGTTTAATTATTTCCCGATATACCTACCCCCATTCTGTAATGAAATTTATAGAAAATCCGTTTTGAAGGTAACTCACTCTAGGCACTACTTTAAGTATCAAAGAGTACAAATAATTAGTCAGAGGATATGATCCCACAAATTGACATTGTAATATACTCAACAATATTTATAAATAGTGTTTTAACATGTTCACGTGTTTGGGTGGTACATATTTATACTTAACAGCAGACTGACCGAATTTGTATGTACGATTAAGTTGATCAAGGTTTCCAAACTTCTCCTTAATTGACCCCCTAGTTTCCCAGCTAAAATCTAGACTAGGTCCCCCTTAAAGGCCCTCTCAAAATTTGACATCCTCTGCAATAGGAAGGGGGTGTGCAAGGCATATTCTAGTGCCAGGAAACAATTTGAGTTAGGTCCCTTTACATACAGATTGAATATGACCCTCGGTTGAACCAAATGTAACTTGTAGCAAGTTGTGTAGGCAAGCAAGAGACTGAGAAGGGCTTTATCGTAGTATACCAGGTTGAGAAAGTGTATATTGCCAGCATAGGGTTAACTGTAAAAATTGCACAGCTGAATGAGCTCCAAAAAACTGTATCGGTTGAAAGAAAAGGGTCCAAGCTAGGGACCAAGTAAGAAAATCTTAACTTCTTAGTGCCTCGAGTAGATGCTTTGATCGAGGTCATTGCTGACCCCGAAAATACTATTCCCATAAACAAAATTGGGCAACTGTAGGTGTTGGTGGCTCACCTAACCTTTTGAGAAGGTAAAGAATCCAATATACAAACTCACCATGTCTGATGCGGTTGATAACGTTGGCTGAAACATGAGATGATTGTAACTTTGCGAGTTTCAAAAGCAGCCATTTTGATCGTCTTGTTGACATTGAAAATAAAGGAAATATACCGGTGCCTAAGGTTTGTTATGATTTTATCAAAATGGCAAATCAGGTTGTTGCTGTCAGTCTTTTGTTTCTTCGATTTTTCAAAGCCACAACAGAGATTTTTTGATCCATAGCAATTTCATATCAACATAGTGTAAAATTACTTTAATGTTATTTGTCAGAGGTGGAGAATTCAAATGGAGTCTGATTTGTAGGATCTATGTTTGCTGTACTATACTAGTTTCAGAGATAATTGCCGTCAGCCAATCATTGAGAAGAAATATGGAGGAGAAGTATTGGCGGGAATTACTGACCCAGTAAGGCGGGATGCTAGCCAAGGGAAACTGTGCGCGAGACAAGCAGGTTTGATAATTAACCTAAGCTAATAAATTAGCTCCAATTAATCAATTTTTCGAAAATTTTCCACCCAGGACATTCTTATTCCAACCCCCCCCCCCCGCTTATTAATTTTTGGGAAAATGTTTTTGAAAGTTCCCTTTTTTGTCTTAATTCTGCTGTATTAGCCTCCTTTTCAAACATTTTCCACCAAGGACATTTTTATTCCAACCCCCCCCCCCGCTTATTAAATTTTGAGATTTTTTCCAACCCCCCTGCTTATTCCAACCCCCCCGGCTATTAGGTACCCGGGAGTACATGCTAAAGTTAAAATAATTCCACACATGGAAATGGGTCAGTGTTTGAGGTCCCGCAAAATTTCTGGGAAATACTGTGAGTTGGTCTAATGTTGACATCCCTCTCCTAATTTTCGACATCCCTCTTTGGAGATAATACAGTATAGACGTCTACTTCATACAAAAATTACGGAAAACGCATATTGGGCTTTGTACCCTATGCTGCACAAAAGCACTTAAGCTAAAGTCCCGCAAAAGCGGGACAAAAATCAGTTTTTTAAGTTTGCAAAAAACGCCACATAGAAGATCTTTCAAATTTAGTATGTGAATAGAGCAGATAAAAATATTCTTTTTCTCTTTTTTTGCAAAAGTTCTAGGAATGAATTGAATACTATCCACTGATGATCCGCGGCACTATTGTAATGCTAGAATCGCTTTGCGTACCCTTCGCTTGAGAAAATGATTGACAAATTAAAGTTATTCGTCCGCACAGAAGCTCACAGGCGTTCTGCGAGTGTTTTCGGCTAAATCCTTTGCTGCGCTAAAAATGGTAGACTTAGTTGTGATAGATCATTTCAATGGAAGTTGTTGGAATGTTTACAAGGCTTTTGACAGAAAATCCTTTCTTTCAATGATGACAGTGCACTTTATAGTTTTGATTCCCATTGAAGAATCATTATTCTGTTTTCCATGTTATTAGATGCTGTTTTATTAAATAAGGAATAATAGAGGAACACAATCAAATATTACCCAGGGAATTGGCCGTTCGATTCGCAACTATACGATTGCGTTCAATTACATTCAATTGGTTTGATCGTGATTTTCGTTTGAGCTTGTTCGATTGATGCCGTCTGGGAATAACCCATTTTATAATGGTAGTTTTAGCTAGTCTTACAATCTTACAATACAAAAACAACAAACAGACCCTTAATCGATCCAGACACTAACAAATTGACTGATGATCCCCTTTTGATGGCCAATATTCTACAAAACCAATACTGGTCTTTATTTTCAGGTATGATGCCAAACATTGACGTCATCGGATATGGATTTAGCATGAACAATAGCACCGACAAACTTGACAAAAGGAACAAACAATAAGACGACCTGAGAATCTTACAATGAGGGCGTTTTGTCTCCGCCTGATATCCTGCCCACAGAAGACGCTGTTTAAAAAGTTGGGGTAAAAATAGTAAGTAATATCTTTTGTAAGTGTTTATTTTGCAAAATATATAAATATTTTCTAATATGGTCACAAATTAGCATTTCTAGAATTTTGATCATGGAAACTTAAATACCGTGAGCTTGGTTAACTTGCATCAGTGGAGGCTAACATGCATATACCCCAATTCACAGACTTTTCTGGTCATGGTTTTATCACCTTGTATATGAAAATCAAATTAAAAAAAACATGTAATTAATTGAGGAACATTATAATTACCATAAATTGCGTTTCCCAAATGACCTCACTCTTACAAGCTTCATAAACTGACATCTTGTTATTGAGAATTTTCAAAAGACTGAGTTGATAGATATGAGCCTGGTTTCCCCATCCTCTCGGTAAAATATTCACCACCCTTCAGCCACCCTGGAGAGAAAGGGGCGGCAAAAACCGATAAGGTATTTTACGACCAAATGCAGTGGCGTAATATGGCCGGTTTAGAATGGGCCGGAAAGGTAATCGCCAATATTCCTTTCATTCTTTTAAGTACGCATCCTTATGGAAACCACCCCATTTTGACATTTTTTTAAAATAAGTTGCGAAAACGGGTGTGCAGAGGAGAGTAGGCGAAAGACATTTACAATCACGCTCTTCGAAACTTGTGACATGTTGTTGTGGGAAAAGAAAAGTGATTCTGATCAAAGGTACGTTTTTCTATTGTCAAGTAATTTTGTCATAATGTTTCCATGTCAAAACTTTAAAGAGAAGTAATACTGCTCTAGTTGGTCTGTGAATTAGGGTATATGCATGTTAGGCCTCCGCTGATGCAAGTTACCCAATCTCACGGTATATAAATGAAGAAAAAGACAAACCATTTCAATTTTTTTTCATACATTTAACCCCAGGAAAAACAGTTTTCCTATTATGTAACTTTATATTTCCCGACTTGCTAACTCCCAGAGGAATTCCGATTGTAAACCCAATTGGGTAATTTCAGAACATCTTCATAATGGCAGATAATTTAGAAGTGTCTACAGTGGAAACGTTGTGTGAATTTTTAGATAACAGTGTAAATTTTGTTGGTTGATGGCTTGTTGAATCTGGCAAGAAAAAAGTAAGCAGGTATAGCTTTTTCTAACCAAGGATCTGATCTGAATGAGGATTCTCTTATCTTGACAGAAAATCCTTTCTTTTGTTGTCAATGGTGACAGTGCCGTCATTAATTTTGTTAGATCTGACATATTGATGTTTGTAAGTGCACTATAGTTTTGATTCCCATGAAGAATCATAATTCTGGTTTTCATGTTTATATTGATGCTGTTTTAGAGGTTTAGAGCTAGCCTGTCCTAGACCAATAAGAGATTATTTGACAAACTGCCCCAAAGAAGTACAGTGAGGCTGGAACTTCGATTTTTGAGGATTACGATTTTACCAGCTTTTTAGCGATTTTTGCCTCGCTAACCCAAATCTCGCAACCTCTTTACCTTAAGGAAAGATCGAAATTAGAGTTTTTTAGCGTTCCGAAAAAAACGCATAGCAGAAATTTTTTCATCTTCACAGGATCGATTGTCAACAACAAAATACATCTTTTGGTCTTTGGGTTTGTTTCTGACGTTTTTCCTTCAAAGAATATTGATCACTTTCCTTTTCCCCTTGAGCGCTCGAGAAAAAAATGACTAGCTCATATTCTCGCGCGGGCGAATAAAGACGAGGCGGTAATTTTGCACTGAGGGTGCTACTTAGTTTCTGCCCTATTCTGCACCCACGATAGAATGGTCCAAATACGGGGGTATTCCAAATGATAAACTATGTCGTTCTGTAAGTGTTTATTTTCTGAGAGATACAAATAGTGTATTGAATATTGTTAACTTATTTATTTAAGTATTTTTGAGCGCAAATTTAAATATATGGTTAAATAAAAAACAAATGATAGCAGTTCTGTTTTTTCCTCAAACCCCCAGGAAAAGTTTTTTTGCCGACTTAGCTATTTTACAAATTTCGGAAAAGAACTCCCATACGAATTCCGATACATAACCCGATTGGTTCATTTCGGAACGGCTTCAAGAAAGTCATAATGGCAGATAATTTTAAAAGTTTCTGAGGAAATGTGTGTAATTTATCGATGTTGATGGCTTGTTGATTCTTTAAAGAAAAAAGATAACAGGTACCGTGAGTGGTCCTAAATCCGACAGCCCTGCCTAAATCTGACCCCCCAAATAACTGTTATGAAAAAAATTCTATGTTTACAAACATTCCCTCTCTAAGTTGAACAATAAACTATTGCAAGAACTCTTGAAACAAAACATCTAACAATATGACTATAATGTCAAGATCTGAACGGTTAGTGTAAAACGCAGGTCACAGGTCACAGGTCGCAGGTCACAGGTCACAGGTCAGTGATGACAGGTTAACTCTAATCAATGTCATTGCAGAGGAAAATGTTTGGAAAACACAAAGAATTATCAAAAACATAATTCTCAAGCAATTTCATCCATATAAAACCATTTCAAACATCAAAATTTAACCATGTGATTTTATCGATCTTTCGCGGTTTGAGCCGTGTATAACGCAGACCAGAAAATATTTGAAACCATATTATACGTATAACAGGTATATTACATATTGTAATGTTTGTAATGTTATATGATGGTTACATATAATAAAACAAATCGCTCTAAAACTACCTTCTCAGAGAACTCACGAGCTTCTGATTGGTGTAATTTTATATCCAGCCATATTGTTATCATCACATTCGGCATGCTGAATATTTTTGGTGTTTTTCTCTTGTAAGACATGATATTTTGTAATTCTGTCAATATTTTTGTCAAAAATTGTCATTAAGTCATTAAAATGACAATTGAATAATTAATTAGTTTCATCCTTCTAAAACCACTCTCTTAGGGACCTCACAAGCTTCTGATTGGTGCCGTTTTATATCCATTCACACTATCTACATCACATTCTGTATTATAAATATTTTTCGTTTTTTTGTCTGTTCTTGCATCATATTTTATGATTCTGTTAATATTTTTGTCAAAAATTGTCATTAAGACATTAAAATAATAACTGAATAATTAATTAGTTCCATCCTTCTAAAACCACTCTCTTAGGGTCCTTGCAAGCTTCTGTTTGGTGCCATTTTATATCCATTCACACCATCCACATCACATTTTGTATAATAAATATTTTTCGTGCTTTTGTTTTGCTAGGCATCATATTTTATGATTTTGTAAGTAAGTGTCACTATGTCAAAATAGGTTGTTATTCTATTCAATTGTCATTTTATAATATCTAAATAGCATGTATTACTTTTTTGTAATTTAATGCGCTATGTATTGATGTTATGTTATGTATATGTTATGATCTTATTTTTTTTTCCGGTCTGCACTTTGTTGACCTGTGACCTGTGACCTGCGACCTGTGACCTGTGACCTGCGTTTTACACTAACCGAGATCTGAAGATGTCAATTAATGAGATCAAAAACGTGTGAGTTGTAAAAATAATTACTTCTATTATTTTGAATCCGTTGCTCCTGTTTAACGTTAACAATTCGGACAATTTTGTATAAATGCAATTATTGTTATTTGGTTCAATTTGTTCAGTGTATCAAATTTCTCAGTTTAGTTCAGTCAAGAACAAGTGCAAATTAGGATACCTGTCAGCAATCTCTCCTAACTAGGAGAGTTGTATCCTAATTTGGAGATTTAGGTATCCTAAATAGGAGAGCAGACACTTTGACCTGAATTTTTGAGGTTACTGCTTTGATCCGCGTTTGGAAAACTATGCAAACCTTTTCTTCATCGAGATTTGCACCACTGACCAAAATTTCAAGTAATTTCTCTGGCGGGTTCCCCAAAAATTAACATCCTTAATAATCTGCCGTTCAGAGCCTAAAATTTTGCGAACACGAGCTAAAGATTTGTTTTTCTTTTTACGGAACGGCCCGCTACGGTCCGATTTTTGCGGGGAAAAAGCGTTCGTGTATGCTAGTTAGCACATTTGAGTGGTGTTTTGGGCTATAGTTTTGCATTCCGTCAGCCAGACTCAATGAAATTCAGTACACAATCTCATTTGCTTATTATTTACATCTTGGAAGTGGTAAGATGGCGCGGATGTCTCTGGTTGGTGAAAAATACAGGTTTTTTTTAGGATGTTGATTGCTATTTTGAATACTTTTTTGTATCCAATTTAAGATACTCTCCTAAGTAGGAGAGATTGCCAAAGGTATCCTAACTTGCACTTGTTCTTGACTGTAGTTGACACTTTGGTATCTTCGTTGCGTCACAGTTTTTATTTTAGTTTGTATCTTTGAAAGACCCCATCGGATTTAGGCAGGGCTGTCTGATTTAGGACCACTCACGGTATAGCTTTTTCTAATCCTGGAATATTGAGGTTCCAGCTACACTGACCTTTTTAGGGGTCACTCACAAATCGATTTTAGGTTAGAAGAACCTCAATTGACATATATGGGTGTGTGGGTTAAAAAGGTTGTTGACGTTTTTCAGAAACATCGATGTTTCATTCCATGCCAAATATTACTTCTCGCCATGTTTCTGTTGTTTGATCGCTTCGTTTGTTTTGAAAACCAAAACAAACGGCCCAATCTTTATGTCTTTTCTTTGTTTGACGGTCTGAACGGCCCTTGAATTTTTGCAGATGGCTGTTCTTTCTGTCGCTACATACTACGGAGATAATAAATTACGGGAATTTGTGAACAAGATTAGAAATTATCTGTTTCTTTTTTTTTCAAATATAAACTATGCAAGCCGTAGTGAAAATCAAGATGGCTGACGAAACAGCGATGAAGGCAGCTTTTATCGATTTTTGGGATATCAAGGTGTTTGACGTTTTTTGGGTGTGGGTGGGTGGGTCAGCTTTTAAAACGTCAATTGACGTTCTTCCAACCCAAAATCGATTTGAAGATTTGTGAGTGACCCCTTAAAGAGGCAGCCATGTTGAATAATTATGTACTCCAGCATAAAAACAATGATACAGCCATGCATAATTTTTAAAATATGCATGATACAGTAATTATGTATGGCTGTTTTATTGTTTTTATGCTGGAGTACATAATTATTCAACATGGCCAGTCAAGAACAAGTGCAAATTAGAATACCTTCGGCAATCTTAAATTGGATACAAAAAAGTATCCAAAATAGCAATCAACATCCTAATTAGGATACTAAAAACAAAAAACCTGTATTTTTCACCAACCAGACATCCACGCCATCTTACCACTTCCAAGATGTAAATAATAAGCATATGAGATTGTGTACTGAATTTCATCGTAGAATCGTCTAATATCGACATGCGTCTTCTAAAGTTGACACCGGATCTGTAAAATAATCAAACCTTGAATGAAATTCTTGGTATCATTCTTATCAAACAAGTTCATCCATCAAAATAGAAGTTCAATAAACATTGCCATCCGTTCAATTAAAAAAACAGTCAAATTATAAGCAGTTTTACACAGCACACGAAACGCATGCAAACTTCCTCGTAACTTTCTCGTGTCAATCATTAAAATTTTACAACTTTATTACGCTTCAAGTCACGTGATAAAAATAATTCGCGCGCTTAGCCTGGTTTCCCCTTCCTTTTATATTAAAAACACACGCTCTAGGCGCTAACAGGCCGCACGCCGTGATGGCCAGTATGATGGTCACATTAAATTCAAAAGGAAACCAGGTTCTTTCTATTATTTTCGGTTCACGGTAAAAAGGTTTACTAAAAAATTCCTTGCGTGCAAAATGTTGTTTTGATTTACGATATTAAACAACTCAGCGGTATAGCCCAAAACCACTCAATATGTGCTTTTTTCGCGCGAAAATCACCAGGCCCCTTCCTTCTATACGGCTACCATTTTGAAATTCGGACCGTAGCGGGCTGTTCCGTAAAAAGAAAAACAAATCTTTAGCTCGTGTTCGCAAAATTTTAGGCTCTGAACGGCAGATTATTAAGGATGTTAATTTGCGAGGAACCCGCCAGAGAAATTACTTGAAATTTTGGTCAGTGGTGCAAATCTCGATGAAGAAAAGGTTTGCATAGTTTTCCAATCGCGGATCGAAGCAGTAACCTCAAAAATTCAGGTCAAAGTGTCTGCTCTCCTATTTAGGATACCTAAATCTCCAAATTAGGATACAACTCTCCTAAGTAGGAGAGATTGCAGACAGGTATCCTAATTTGCACTTGTTCCTGACAGTGTAGACCTACAGCTCTAAAACAGCATCTAATAACATGAAAACCAGAATATGATTCTTCAATGAGAATCAAAACTATTAAGTGCACTTACAAACATCAATTTGTCAGATCTAACAAAATTAATAACCACACTGTCATCATTGACAATAAAACAAACGATTTTCTGTCAAGAGCCTTGTGAACATTCCAACAACTTCGAAATGATCTACCACAGCTCAGTCTACCATTTTTAACGTGGTCCGAGGATTGAGCCGAGAACGCTCCACGAACTCCTGCGCGGGTGAAAAACTTCAAT